>NC_041405.2:78961514-79231514 GCF_900747795.2 Erpetoichthys calabaricus
TCATTTCAAGGCATTTTGCTCATCTTCTGTCTGCTTTATGACTACCACCAATGGTAGATGGAACCCTATCATCTGCTGTGAAGACATTATTTGTATTCTTGCAAATACTTTCCATTGTTGAAGGAGACTCTCAGCACGTTTCCTATGCCTAGGCTCTTCCTTGTGTGCCTCAGCCTCTCTTGTCCAGCACCTCTATTAACTGCGTCACCAAACCCAAATTAACCAATCACACCAATGCCAAACTCACCAATCAGATTACTTGGTGGGACCTGACATTACACACACACCCCCATACAGACAGTACTATTGTATTACATTGTAGAAGATTGTTGTTCATTTAAATTTTTTTTCCTTTATTTTGGGTTTTGCTCCATCTTCTGTGTTTTTTTTTTTTTTTGTTTGTACTTTGGCATTCATTTGTTTTGTCCTTTTATGACATTATCAGGAATATGTGTTGCTATATACAGGGTGTCTTTGCTATCCTAATTGGTGATTTTTCATCAGGTATTAGGTGCAGTATCTATCTATCTATCTATGAAATTAATTCATACACTTAAAAAGAACAAAGAAAAAGAGATGGACATATTGAGACAAGGGCAAGCCTAAATTTGTGGTCACAACACATGCAGGGATCAGAAACTACAAAAGTAAAATAATTTTTCTAAATTGCCCAAATCAAATCTGAAAGTCAGCAAATTAAAAAGTCTCATAAGCATCCTTAATTAAGGATGTTCAGTGTAGAAAGAAATTTAATGATTTACTTCATGAAGTGAAGGTAAATAAACAAGAATACTTTCATCAGATATTTGAAATATTAAAATATGTGCTTCAGTTTTAATGTTTAAAGTCTAAATACTCTTGATTGTAATAGAAATTTATCATTTTCACCTTAGTAAAAGATCAAAAATAACATATTCATAATCACCGACTTTGACATATGCTTTTTTGAAATTTGTCATTTTTAACCTTCTGGGAGTGGCTCTTAGAGGGCTAAGACCACTGGAAAAGAATAAAAAATAATGTCATATTTGGGGTCAGCAACCTTGAAATAGCAGAAAATGACACTCCACATAACTAGGTTACCTATCCCCATTTTTTGGAAGTTTGTAACTTTGAACCTTTGTATCCCATTAAAGGATGAACCCTTGGGGTCCATTGATGTGGCATGCACAACTTAAAACACTTCTGATCATTTTTACTGAAGACACCTGTTGGATTACTCTTTATTGTAAGGGTATAATTTCCTGAGGCAAAAATAGGAGGGAACCCCAAAAAAGCCAACTTTGTGCATAACAAGACATCAAGACAAGTCAAATGGTTTATCATATTTGGGGATTTTCTTGTACCGGTGAGTCAGGAGGAGCTTGATAAAAAAGGAAAACATTGAAATGATTTTAAAGGTTCATAAGTAATTCTTATGAATATAATAACAATAAAAATGAAATAAACAGACACAAAATGTTAACTAATTAAACATCTCCTGTACAAACTAAGAATCATGACATCTATGGAGGACTATTTTGGACAAAATTAAATAAATAAATAAATGCGCAAATAAATTAAAGTTCTGTGAAATGTGAGCATAAATAAATAAATGTATCATGAAATGAAGCCTTAATAAATAAATTTGCCATGAAATGAGAGCATAAATAAATAAATGTCACGAAATATGTTTTTTGTTGCTTATTTATTTATTTCATTTTGTCCGTAACATTCCTCCAAACCATCATGAAATACGACTTGAAATAAAACTGTCACTTTCACTCGTTAAAGTTGAGAGGGTGGGCTCTAACACACCCTCTAGTTATTGATTGGTTAATCGACTTCTGTAGATTGGCTATGCCAAATTCAACATGGCTGTGTGTGAGATGGAAGTAAACGAGATAGCACAAGAATTAATTAGAAAAATGCTTACTACTGCCGATGAAATGGATTCTGCCGAAGATATCACATATTTCAGAGAGAGAATTGTAGACTTATCTGAAGAAATTACAGTGTTGGCGGCACTTTTAGACTCCGATATCGATGAAACTATTTTTGAAAATATCGAAGAACTGGTGGGATGAACTAGACTACACTCCAGTTCAGGTGACGCAGTTACCTGCTCTGGACGTCCATCCTTTGACATTCCAGCAGAGTCAATAGAACACTTTCTGTTATGCGGTGTAAAAGTACGACAGATTGCAGATCTATATGGTGTATCGGAGAAGATGATCACGAGGCGAATGAGCCAGTTTGATATACGGTAAGCAGCACCGACTGTAGTAGTTTAGATACTTTGACATGGAATGCCTAAAGCAGCACCAACTAATATTTTGAACTGAATATTTGACCCTTGTTTAACGTATATAAAGTCAGATGCATATTCACAGCTACTTTTTCAAACAACTTTACAGCACTGATCAGTGGCAAACATGAAACTTTCTTATTTACCACACTGATCTGTGATATTTAGCAGGCAGTGTAAAAGGCTTTATCCCCTTTTGGCCATCAGACATTCAGCAGTTTTATGATAATGAGCACCCCGATTTAACACTAACGCAACTACAATTTAACCGAAGTGTGCTTCTTGTCAGATAACTGTCACAGGTTAGATGGCCCAATGCGATTTAAACAGTGTGAGCCACATTTTACAGATAATTTAACTACTTTACCCACATTGAACTAAGCAAAATCTAATTTACAAAAAGGATGTCTTTTACTACAAAAATGGTAAACGTTATGTGGTCAAACCCTTTAAAGTTTCTGCTCTCACAGATTAGAGCTGTATAGTTGTATGCGTAGCCCGTCAAATAACGTGAGTCTCATCTTTTTTTCATTTCTCAGTGTTTCAGATCTTTATTCCCAAATCTCAGATGACGCATTGGATGCCATTATCTCTAACATTCAAAAGCATCACCCAAACATGGGATACAAGATGATACATGGGCTTCTGAAATCACAAGGAGTACGAGTCCCAGGTATGTTGTATTTATTACTCAGTAGCTGTTTTTGTGAGTTTAAGATTTTACCATCAGCAAACTAGATGTAGAATTTACCACACAAAATGTATTATCCATATAGTTGCCAGGGTGCAAAAATCAGTGCGCAGAGTGGATCCAGAAGGGGTTGTGATGAGAACTTTGAGGCTGCATACATTAAGACGGCGTCAGTATTCTGTTCCTGGACCTAATTGTCTGTGGCACATAGATGGCAACCACAAGTTGATCAGGTAGGCTGCAGCGGTCATAAATACACTTCAAATAGGGAAATATTAACCTTCCAGTTTTCTAAATCAGTTATCAATAGGCTTAAGTATAGTGATATGCTGTAATGAATCCAAATTTATAGTCAACATACAGTTACTCTAGTTGATTTCAGGTCATCATATATTGCTTTTATCATGCTTAGTACACATATCAGTCTGCTGAATCTGCTAGTGTTTATCCTGAAAATGTTTTCCTCGTGCAGGTGGAGGTTTGTGGTCCATGGGGGAATAGATGGTTTTAGTTGGCTTCTTGTATACCTAACATTGTCAGCTAATAACCGTGCTGACACAGTCCTGAATAGTTTTCTTTCTGCTGTGGAACAATTTGGCTTACCATCTAGAGTTCGATCAGACAAGGGTGGAGAAAATGTTGGTGTAGCAGAATTCATGGTTCAAAGAAGAGGAGTCAATAAGAATTCACACATCACAGGAAGAAGCGTACATAACCAAAGGTATATATATAATTTTGGATATTCTGAATGATATTGTCATTGTGCTATAAGGATAACTTGAATAGTCCAAAGGTCTTCTACAGTTGCAGCTGTGCCAGAGTTAAAGAACTGGAGCTCTTGTTCCAAATCTGTCTGCCTAAAAATGAGAGGCTGACTTCTACATCTTAAGTCTCTCATTTTATCCAATAACAGTACTCCACAGGATATTATAGAGACTGCCTGTCTGCTTAAGTGGTCTAAATTTCATAAGTTTCGACTTTAATTCAGAATATCTCAACAATTTTTTTTCACCCAACAGAATTGAAAGGATGTGGAGAGATGTGTATGAGCATGTACTTGACCTTTTCTACTCTATATTTTTTACATTGGAAAGACAGCAACTTCTTGAGCCAGACAATGAGCTTCATTTGTTCTCACTACACTGGAATTTCCTTCCATTAATACAAAGGAATCTTAAGTCCTTCCAGAATGCCTGGAACCACCACGGCCTGCAAAGTGAAGGAAACCAAACTCCTTTACAGCTGTGGATGGGACACATGGCACAAGATCTAGATGACCCCACAGAGGTACTGATTGTAGTTTGCATTGTACTGAAAATTTCTGTGCAATAACACATTCATGGAAAACAAAAGAATCTGGATTCGGGTGGGGGGGATTATTAGGTGAAATTTGATATTGTTCCCATTTCTGGGGACAACTATAACCAGGAGATGTTGTCATGATCAGTTTTCAACAAGCTTCAGAATAAAAATAATGAGTAACCAGTTGGGAGTTTATACTTGTGGAAAAAATATTAATACAAATACTTACTGTATTTAACATCAGTGTTCTATATTTTCAGGTTGACATCAATTACGGAGTTGACTGGGTTGGACCTCATAGCCACCATAGCAGTGTGTCTGTGCCAGAGATTCAACTGCCCCATGATCTCACCGATGCAGAATCTGCCTCATTGCCTGCTCCAGCAGACAGCTGTGTTGATGCAGTGGCCAATTATGTAGAGACTGTGCAACTTATTAGACGCATATTCAACTGATTAGGGTGACAGTTTTTTTAACTTTTCTTTTTTTAAAACACCCCCACCCCCCCAATGTATTGTCCTTATTTCATGCAACTGAATTATCTGTTACCGAGCATGTACATTGTCCTAGCAAGAGAACAAAGACTGATTTGTGAAGAATAAAGACACTGAGAAAAGACTGTGTCCAAAGAATATTTTATCCTAATTTTAAGCTTCAGTAGTAACAAGGAATTGCATAGTCCAGCTAACCGTTCGAAAGTTACACAACTGTCCTGTAAATGAAACACAAATCAACATCAATAACAAATGTGTGGATAAGTAACATTTCAATGATCAGACAAGGCCAAAACCAGAATAAAATGCTGCTAACTGAAGCTTTAAGTGAGGTCGCAAAGTCGGAGTAGTTCTGGAGGTGTGCTGGTATCCTCAGTTTTTCAAAACATGTGGCTGATTTTACACAGGTACCAGTTGATAGCTCAACATTAAGCTCCTTTGGCAGGATCTCCCACCCCACCCAGAATTTAAGGAGTTCAGCCAACTCTCTTGATGATGCTGCAAAATATGTGAAGTGTCAGAGATGATTTTTATCAGGAGGTAGTGCCTTCCTTGACACAGAACAAAATATATAAACATACCATTTTCAATAAACATTCTCAGGAAACCTGCAACCCGGCACTTGGTTTCCACACAGAACTCTTCATCATCGTCATCGCTACAAGCATCTGTCGGCCAATTAATTCTCTCCAGAATCATCTTTAAAGAGAATATTCACACAAATGAAAATCACAAACTGCCAAGTTGAGTAATTTGCTTGTTGCCAGACCCAGTTAATATGCCTATTTTGAAAGATTTAAATCATCCTGAAAAGCTGCTACCTGAAAGAAGTTATAAATGGTGCAAAAACTATAACTTAAAGATGGGTTACCTCTGGTGTGTAGTCCATGTCTTTTGCCCTGGGGAACATCAGGGGAACAACATCTGCCCTAGCTGTCAGCAGGGGCCAAAGCATACTTTCCTTAAGGCCACGTCTCAACTGTTTTACCTGCCGGGTGGTCCTTCTTACAACCTGCAAAAGCAACTTTAATAAAACGTATGAAATCAATAGTACATTTTATGCAACATTAAAAAGTGGATTAAGGGTGGGAGAGGAAACGTGATGGGTCACTCAAGGGAGCATCATAAATTCACAATAATGAGTCTGCTGAGCTAACACTCTCTAGAGAGCAGAAAATGGCATTATTTTTTTGACTTTTATAAGTAAAAGTAGTGTTGCTTTGAATCAAAAACTGGCTATGTAACATATACATCAACTAAAAGCATGACTTCAACCTTACGTATGTTTTTAAACTTACAGCATGTAGCAACATTTTATTGTGTAGCCACCTCCTGTTAGTTGTAGATACAGCTGGCAGATCCCACGACAGGGCAAGGTGTGATATTTTATCCTCCTGGTCTGCTGTAAGTGCTGTATCTCCTTGCAGCTAGATTTAAAAAGAAATACAGGGAATGGTTATTGGTGATATAATGTAATATTCAGTTATTCAAATGAACAGAAAAAGAAAAAAAAATTATCAATGCTTTTTGAGTAAATGCAAAAAAAAAAGAAAAAAATGTTTATGAGTTTTAACACATACTAGTTGTATTATGGCTCTGTAGTCCAGGTCTGCACAATCGTCAGTTACCACAGTTGCCAACTCTGGTTGACCTCCAAGTAATACATGTATGATAGCAGGACTCAGTCCAACCAGACAAGGCCCATCCTGCAAGAAAGAGTGCCCCAATATTCTTCCAGCTGCTTCAAAAAGACTGCTCTCAACGAGACACTCAGAAGTGCTTGGGATCAGGTGGTCAGGTTCTCCTTCAAACAATAATGTTCCTGCTACATTTCCTGATTAAGAACAAGCACAGCAGTTTAAAATCATCCACATTAGATGAAACAAATAACCAGGAAATAGAGGAAAACATGCGCCACACTCACCAATATTCATTGAAACCAAACTGAACCTTTCCCAGCAGTGTGCTAAAAAAGTGTCGGACCACACCCCCTCCAACAGCTGCGTCTCCTACGTTAATGACATCAATGTTATCACTCACACATAGGATAGAAAAACACAAGATGTTCTCTAAAATGTGTTCACCATACAATGAACTGATTACCTTCCAGGGTACAGGTAACTGGGGAGGCCCAATTTTGCTTTCTTTTATAGAAGTACAGAAGAGATTTTTCACGATCTTCCTCGCTAACAGTTGTATCAATTTTCAGAACAAGTGGTCTTTCATGTTCATTATCTTTTAGCAAAGCCATTTTAAAATCCTTTCTGTGGATCACTTAGGTTTTTCCAATCTGTGGAAAAATAAACAGCATACGTCATTCTTTGCATAAATATTTATAAAACTTTTGTAAAACTCAACCCAAGAACATCTGTAGTCATTAGTTCCCATATTTATGAAACTAACCCATTTTCTCCTTCAAATCATCTTCAGTAATGTCAGGGTAGGGTTTTGCACTGTTTGCAGTACTTGCTGAGGAAGATGGTCTGACTTCAGTAACTGTGTATCTGCTGTCTAGGTCATAGTTGGGAATGGTGAAGGGGTGAAGGGGAATGCTTGATGACATGTTATACATGAAACCATGGGTCCAGGTGCATTTTGAGGATTAACATCCTGGAAAAAAAAGGCACAATCTTGTAATTTTGTGATACACAGATAAAATCCCAGTGTCCAAAGAGACAGGGTCCAAATATACAAGCTTTCGATGTACCTGAATTTTAAAAATGTGAAAGTTCCTAATTGATCATATTAAAGTAAATACACAACATACAGAGAGATGTCCTTTACTTATTATTTTCAAGTTATCTAAAAGTTTTCCAAGTCGAGAATCGGTAATTTTTTCATTTTAAAAAGTGCTTTACAAATTTTTAATTGCAGAGTACTAAAATTAAACTTACAGCATTAACAGGTAGATTTCTTTGCAGAGGACGAATATAAATTGTTGCTTGTCCAAACCTTGTCTCTGATGCTTTTAAATATTGTACTGTGTATCCCTCATTTGGACAGGGAATAAGTTCCAAATTTCTGCACCTTGTTGTCCCTGCAGTTTTTAGGAGCTCAAACCCTCCAGCATCTGTAAGCTTGGGGAAGACCTCGGTTAGCTTTTTGTTAAGGACTTCTGGGTCTGCTTCATTTCCTGTGCAACAAGCAAAATAACATAACACAGGCTAAATATCAAAGGTTCCAAAGTTCTGCTCTAACACTGGCACTATCAAATTTGCTTTGTTGCTCTGTCTTTAACCAACTGTACAAGATGCCACTCAATTTGATGATAGTTGAGAACAAAAAAATCAAACATTTCTTGGTTATTCCTTGTGCAGGCAGGGTAACAATTTGTAGTGTGAACAAGTATGGGTGTATTTCATCATCTACTTATCCTGTGCTTGAGACCTAAAAAGAGGTCCAGCAACCAGGTGCAGAGAAATGGAAGAATGCAAGAAGAGTGACTTTCCAGTTTGAATTAAATACCACACATTTTACTTAACCATGTAATTTCACATTAATGATCTTTTCACACTGCTGACATTATTCTGCAAAACCAAAATTATTTCTCTCCTTTCATACTTTACATTATGTTAACTGGGCTACTTATTTGTGGTCTAATAATATTACATACCTGTGAAGGAGATCCTCTTTTCTCCAAGTCCAGAGGCAGCAAGGCTCGCTTTGACAAACACACTTGGTATTTTGGTAGAAGTCTGGTCACTTAGACAACAGAAATTATGTGTGTACATTATGCGATGTACTAGGCTTGGAGAGGGCATCCTTCTGGTAGACCTAAATTGCCTCCTTGGGTTGTTTGAGCCCCTATATGGGGCAAATAGCCTTGCTACCTCTGCTGTTAATTAAAAGAAGCAACACATTTAATTTTTGACATGCAGCAATATAGTTTTTAACAAGATAAAATTGAATGTGTTCAATAAATGTGCTCATCACTGTATTTCTTTCACTGCAACACTGAAAGCCCAGTTAAATGTAGAGGAGAATCATCCTTTCTGGAATGTGGGCACCATGTTTTGAGGATTGTTTAGGAAAGCTAGAAGTAGCAACATACTACAAATAACTACATTCTCATAATTATATTTTTTTTTTACAAAAACAGATGTAAATGAACAAAGGATGAGAAGAGAAGGGTAAAACTGAATCAGGATACCAGGAAACACTGTATAAAAAATATGCTCACTAAACTGCAAGGAACCACAGGTCTTAGAGAAAGAGAGAGAGAGAGAGTATAAATAAATGTTTAAAACCTACTTTAAACAGTAATCATGGGGGGTGGTGAAAAACAAAGAAAGGTGTTGTTTAATTACGAAAAAGGGGAAAAAAACAGGTAAAACAACAACAAAAAAACTCCCAGAAACCAATTGTATGAAGAATACAAACTGAAATGAAAATGAATCATATTTATATATATAAAAAGTGGTAGAAAAAGCAGAAAAAGGCAAAGGTAGTAGACTAACAATTACATAGAATAAAAAATTAAAAATACAATTACATGAAAAATATAAACAATGTGATATAAGAAAATAAAACATATTGGTAAACATAGAAAAATAATTAAGAAACAAGTAAAAAATGAAATGCATATTGAGAAATCAAGGAAAAATACATGCATAACAATATAGGAAATTAGTAACGGAAAGCTATTTAATAGCATGAAAAATTAACTCAAAATTGTTTCCACAGTCTTTCTGCTGTGGGTTACTGAATGTACTAAAACAAACATTTGCAACAATATATGTGTATAACATACCGTTAAGGGAGAAGAAAAACAACTGTTCATATTAAAGTTTATTATCCTAAAAATGCACATAAAACTGTTTTGTTTCCTCCACATCCTTTGCATCAAATTAATTTCTGCATTCTCAGTCTACCAAAATCACTTGACAGTAGGTGAAAACTGCATTTTAAGATAACCACTGTTCAATTATACTCATTGTAACAAAGTGAATATAAAGAGGTGAGTATGTTTATAAAATGGTGGCTCCAACTCAACTATTGTGCGACATTCACAAAATATTTCTGTTGGATTTAATAGCTCTTCAGTATTCAGCAACTGATATTTCGTTTGTGATGTGGCTACCGTCAGGTCTTTCTGTTTTACTTGTAGGCAGGTTTGTATTTTGCAGACAAATAACTATTGCAAATTTACAGCGCTATTAGCACAGCCACCTAAAATACAGTAGTATACCTTGAACAGGAGTAGAGTGAGTACTCGACAAAGTGGGGGTAGCTCTTCGGCTATCAGGTGGGGCACTTACAGCTGAAACCTCATGTGCTGATTCCTGAGGGGATGAAGAGGTTAGAGCTTCCTGAATTAAAACTGCCGCTTCACGTAGCAACTCTGGGCAACTTTTTCTAACAGTCATATTCGCCATGGACACTCACAAGCACAACTTTAAGCATGTGCTTTGGTACCTTGAGAATCATATGGCTCATAGTTCGATTACTCTAGGCTGAAGGTAGCACTCAACAAATCAATAACTAGAGGGTGTGTTAGAGCCCACCCTCTCAACTTTGACGAGTGAAAGTGACAGTTTTATTTCAAGTCGTATTTCATGATGGTTTGGAGGAATGTTACAGACAAAATGAAATAAACAAATAAGCAACAAAAAACATATTTCGTGACACATTTATTTATTTATGCTCTCATTTCATGGCAAATTTATTTATTAAGGCTTCATTTCATGATACATTTATTTATTTATACTCACATTTCACAGAGCTTTAATTTATTTGCGCATTTATTTATTTATTTAATTTTGTCCGAAATAGTCCTCCATAGGACATCAGCCTTCTTCTTATACTTCCTTTAAATCTCTTTGCACTTTTATCTGTAAAATTAGTACATATCTGAAGATGGCATCAGGAATTTGTTTTACTAATTTGACAGTTTTCTGCTATCCTGTCTGTAAAGCTTGATAATTTATTTAGTAGTGGCTTTAGCCCTGTTCAGACAGCTACACTGAAAACAACCCATGTTGTTTGACAGCATTTTGTTTCCTTCCTTATTTTGATACTGTTTTTTGCACGACTGAATGTTTTGATCAAAGTCTATCAAACATTACTTTGAATAAAAGAAACATTTATTGTCATGATTGTGTCTGGCTTTACAGCACTTAATATTTTCCACTGATAAATAGCACCAGCAAACCATATGGCACAAAAAACAGTAAAAAAAAACATATTTCACTTAGTCAAGTTATGACTAAGTGTAGAAGCTGCTGTGGTTGCTTTGGTTTGCTGATCATCAACTTTTCAATTTTTGTCACGTTATGTTGTACCACCAGAGAAAAGAAACTGAATTACTTCAAACACACCACACTGAAAATCCAGAATTATTATATTGACCATTCAGCATGGTGCTACAAGTTTGTCTATTTTACAGTGGACTTCTGCAACAAACCTGAAAGTTTATTTTGTTATCTTGGAAAGTAGCAGTTTAGGGGTTATTTGTTTCGTATACCATGTTTGTTTATACAGTGGGAATAAGCATATACATCTTCATATGGTGCATCTGTAATAGTTTAGTTACAGCACAGTTGTTGGGTTGTGCATTTATAATAATTATAGCATATACAGTCACGTGCCGATTTATGGCTGACCAAGTTCCAGCGACTCATACTTACAGTCAAAGGCTATACAGAAACAAAAGAGTAATTATGTTCTAGAAATTTCCAAAACCAGCCAGAGTAAGAAATATTTCATTATTATTATTATTACGATTATTTCCCAGGGTCTCATGTTTTTGGACACTTGGAGGACCCTTTAAGGTTTGTTTTAACTGACCCTTCTCCACATGTATAATTTTATATATCCAGCCCACACTGCCTTCCTTACATCAGTGTTTTTCAATCTTTACAGACCTGTAACTCAGTTTTGTCTTTTTAAATGAATTGACGAATCACTAGCAGCAATTACAAACCACACCCTTGGTGAAACAAGCTCACTTAAAAGATGGTGTCACACACATGCGCTTAGGAGGCAGCCAATAAGCCCTGAGGTGAGTGAAAGATCGTGAGACAAAGGGTTAATATTGGGTATTAACGCCTCTCTCCTTTTTCCACCAGAATTAACGAAGAGAAACAGTAAACAAATTAACTCACCGACAGTCCTGAATTCCCAAAATGGCTCCTCTTCTGTTGCCTCATTTCCGCTTTTGACTCCTGAAGACGACATCACTTCCAGATGCCTCCTGATGATGTCACTTCCTCCCACATCACTTCTGTTTGCCCCCCGATGACATCACTTCCGGTCACCTCATGACGACGTCACTTC
This sequence comes from Erpetoichthys calabaricus, assembly GCF_900747795.2. NCBI lineage: Eukaryota > Metazoa > Chordata > Cladistia > Polypteriformes > Polypteridae > Erpetoichthys > Erpetoichthys calabaricus. The sequence goes on from NC_041405.2 coordinate 78,973,564, forward strand.
TAGTCACACAGTCGTGCCGTCATTTCCATCTGAACTTCCTTCCTGTTGCCTTTTTCAATTTAAACTCACCCTCAACTGCATTGTACTATCAACTGTTATGGTTTTGATCACTTTTTCAGCAACATTTTTTGTCAAGATCGCCAGACGTTATACGGGGAACATTCCCCAACTCTTTATTTTGTCTCATGTGAGAATAATTTCCTACAATGGGAAACATATCAAGCAGTGCTGCTGATTGCTTAGGTGATGTACAAAGACCCACTTGCGAACCAGTGACGGCAACAATGACGGTGATTATGGTTGTGACCCAGTAGTTGAGAAACATTGGCTTAGGCAATTCACCACAATGTACTCGCAAACCAAAGATGGCAACCCCAGACCTAGTGTCTGAGAAACACTGTCTTACATAGAACTGATGGGCAGATGCTGAGACTCAAAGATTGGTTTGAGCTTCCTCGTACCAGCAGTAAGAGTACAAGTACAGGTGACTCATACCAAACCTACAGAGCCTCATTTACACTTTGTGACTGACCTACGGCAAATGGCTGGCCCCAAATAAAACCATAAATCTGTGCATGGCTGTAATAGCTATAACATATTGCTCTAAATACTGTAAGCAAACTCCACATAATTTACTTGTTTTAACATGGTTCCCAAGCTACTTTTACAGTTCTGCGTGAAGAGAGGTTTTGTCCCGCGATTGAAGACTTGCCATTCTTTTCTCTTTTCCATTATTTGCACTGAGAAAGAAGATGTGCCTTAGCAGTGTCCTAATAGTGACGGAACTGTCTATACCTGCACCTGGACTTTGCATTTGAACTAAAGGATACGTTTGATATTTCAAAGTCAATGCTATTTTTTCACCATCTTGGCATACATTTATTTGGCCTAGAAAATTGTGTTTTTCTCAGCAGTTTTCAGCTGGCATCAGTAGGTCTCCATTAAACATTTAAAACAAAAGCTTTAAAACTTTTAAAATGTGTCCACTTTGAAGTGGCAAAAGTTCTGATTTCAGATCTATACTTTGGAGGTTTGATTATGGCAACAAACTTAAATTACCAACATCATTTAATGCAAGAAGCATTTTAAGTTATTTGTGTACCAAATGTGCATTGTAGTACTGGTAATAGATGCTTCTATTTTTCTGTCCATATTTTTTCTGATTAAAGTGTTTTTAGTGGAAAATTAAACACTGGTAATGGTTTATAACCCAAACAGTTTTTATGGGAATAGAAGACAGAGGTACACCTAAAAGGATGTTCAGGTACATAACTAATCAGGAAAGAGGGTGTTTGTATTTTTACAGTAAGTAACTTTTATTACTTTTTTGAGAGAATATTGCCAAAAAGATGTGCAGAGCTTAGCTCCAAAGTTTGTGTGCAGATTGACACTCCAAAAAATGAAGGACATACTGCCATCAAATTGCTGTGTCCCTAATGATCTGTCTTGGAGTGATGTATACAACCCTGAAATGGATTCAGGAGACAGGGTCCTTTGCTTCCAGAACCAAAAGTGTTTGCCCACATGTGTCCACAAGCCGTGATGATCGGAAAATTTTAATGGTCACTAAATCATCACAGTGCAAGTGTGCTGCAATCATGCTTACCAGATCATCTTAAAACAATCAGTACGTGGACAGACAATTTGCCACAAACTGTTTGATTTAAGACTATGAATGTGGAGACCTGAAAGAACACCTGCTTTATGTGCAAAAACATCGTGGAGAGTATCAAATTGTGCAAAAAAAAACATAGAATGGACTGCCACAAATTGGAAAAATGTGATGTTTACAGATGAAGCAACCTTCACTCAGTTTAAGAATTACACTGGGAATTTGTGGAGACCAGTTGGGTAACGGTATATTGCAAAATACGTGGTGCCAACTATCAAACGTGTGAAAAACTATGGTTTGGGGTGCCATTTCAGCATTTGGGCATTCAAGCCTGCTGATAATGCCAAAAAACACCACAATGACAGGACCAGTTTATTTGAAGGCGCTGAAGGACAAGCTCCCCAATTCTATGGCAATACTTGGTACAACTTATGTTCAGTAGGATGGGGCACCCTGTCACACAAGCAAGATAGTGAAGGTATGGCTTGCATTGGCTGGGTATCAGTTATTAGATCTGTGGCCTGGCATTTCACCAGACCTCAATCCAATCAAAAATGCATGGGTGACATTGAAGAAAGCCATTGCTGAAATTCACCCAACATCAATGGAAGACCTGAAACACAAGATTAAACAAGTTTGGTGTCACAGATTATAAAAGACTAACTCTGCCATTCCACGCCTGCTTGGATCCAAGCTGTACTTGATAATAAATTATGACATGCAAAATGCTAAAAATACTTCTAGCAGTGCCAACGGTTACTGTTTTTACTGTGCAAAATTAAAGAATTAGCATTGGCTACATTTATTTTACTTGCTTTAATGTTTTGCATATATATGCACCTCGATGCTGCGTTCACAAACTTTTGCGCCAGACCTAATATTTGACTTGGAATGTAGCATTATAGTTGTGGCTGTAGAATATTCAATTACTTTTTGTGGTTTGTCTGGTCCTCTCCAGCCTAAATGTCCACCCATGCTTAATAACAGGTATACTTTTTATGTTATTAATTTATATTTGGTTTTTGTGTGTAATTTGGGAAAGTTATGAATAAATACTTAGGTAAAGAGCTAAATTTGACTTCTCAGCTAATTTATTAAATGAAAGGAACCTTCCATTTTTTGCTTCCTAAGGTGTTGATCACTGATAGCCATAACACAAAGTACAACAGCTTTATATATATCTAATACCTTAATCTTCATGTTAATCTCTCTGCAAGCCTTCACAGAATTCATTATAAATGAATTATTGTTAGCAGTTAAGAGCTCATGCAGTGCTTCCCTTAATATAGCAAAAGATTAAAGCTATGAAACATGGAATAAACTGACTTGACCACAGGAAGCACTTTTTCTGCAACACTTGTAAACCATAGAAGGTGAAAGTTGTTGTCACATTTGATTAATGTTTTTGGATGAAGAGTTCCTGACTGCTCTTCTTGTTATGTGTTTGTCTATGGAATAGCAGAAATCATGCTGTGTTAGCATTTTTTTGGTCTAATTAAACAGAGAGGAGCTTTTAATTGCTTTTGTCATATTGTATAGTTAGAAAGCAATCTTGGCTGCTGGTACCTTTTAGGGTAGCCATATAAATGAACATATCAATACAAATAAATATTAGCTGTATATAGCTTTGACAACTGTTACTATATATACTGTACCGACTAAAGATATATGGGTCTGGATGCAGCTGCTGCATGTTTTGCACTAGCAAGAAATTTAATCCATTATTGCTAACACATTTCATTGAAATAACAGAAATTACAGCAGCCTGTGTCTGACAATAAACATATAAATCCATTTTAGTTTCTTTAGTTAGACAATCTAAACTTCACATCTTAAATAACATGAAGATCTTAGTACCCTCATTAAAAGATGTCTGCCAAAATTTAATATTCTGTTTAAATGTACAAAATAAGCAAAAAATTACACTTTAATGTGTTTGCTTTCCAGTCTTATGAATAACATCATTTTGAAGCTAAGTATATTTGGGAAAACTGTAGCCAGTACAAAGCAGAATTTGGGGAAAATAGGTATATCTAAGGTCAGGCAGTGTGATGTGTAGTTTAAACAAAACTGGTATATCTGAAGCTAGCTGAAGCCACCCAGTCATTGCTGTATACAGAATATGTAACATTGTAAATGTTCTTTTATGTTCTTAGTTAGGACATGACGAGTTCTTGTGGATATATTAAAATATATTACTTGTGTTATTTGTATGGACATATGTTTTTAAATGTATCCAGGCTAAGCTGGTAGTTTTTCTATAATTTATAACAAAAGTAATAAACCTGTGAAACCTAGTTTTGACTAACTGCCTATTTTCCAATCTATAAAAATAAAATTGTAAAGTTGTTGTATGTCATTTTGTTTGTTTGCCAGTCACTCAAAAATAGCTGAATCGATTTTCACCAACTTTTGAATTTGCTTTGCCGTTGGTCCAACTCAAAATATAGGTTATATAGTGTGGTCATAATGGTAGGGGGCAGCAAATAAATCAGTGCCAACATGAGGACCACAATTTCTATCATCCAACACTAGCATGCTGAGGCTGATGGGAGGACATTGTCATCAGTGCACACAAATTTTTCTACTGGCCAAAGTTGCACCTGATCTAAGCCCACAGGGATTTCTTCTCAACTCATTTGGAGAACAATTTTATTATCACGCCAGATTACAGCTTTTGTGTAAGAGTATGTCATTTTGTCTCATTGTGTTTAGCCATGTTAAATGTTCAAAAGACAATTTTACCCCATTTTCTCTTTTGGACACCCAGTACTTAGGCAACTCTGGATACTTTGGTTAGTAAGGATATATTTTTGTCTTTACCTACATGTTATTATATCTGTATATAAAATATCTTGTTTGCAGTACAAATATTTTATGATGTCAGTCTTCCAAATAATTAAGAACAAAAATAAATCATCACTAAGGGTCTTTAAATCTGTCAAAGAATAATTCTGAGAGTTTAAGGAAAATAAAAGTTCATTCATATTATAGTAAATATTGTAGAGGTATCTTTTAATTAAAATCAATGCATCTGTATTATATATCTGCAATTCATTAACCTCACTACATTTAATGGCAAAAGCAATGGTATACCTCTGTATAAATATACTTATTACTGTATGGTGAGTGTTGTTTGTATGCTATGATAATAACATATTTTAGACAACCATGATGATGATTATTTAATGTGATTGTTTTTGCAATTTAACCAGTGTCAGAATTAAAATAATAATAAATGATACTGGTAATAATAATACATTAAATAATTGGATTTGGCAATGATCTTACATATTTATGTTGCCTTTATCCTAATTTGGTTTTCTGATAAGATATATAATTGAAATTTAACCTTAACTAAAACAGAAATTTTTCTTAGTGCTATCATAACATACAGTAAGAGAACATTCCTGTATATGCTTCAGCGAATTCATAAATCAGGAGGGAATGAATTTTACCCTAGCAGCACTGGACATAATGCAGGATACAGCAATAGGCACTAAGCCAGTCCATCTTAGAGTTGAGTACATGTAATTCAAATGGCACCTCAACAATCCCAGCATGAGGCTTAGCAGTGGATCTGCAACTGGTGATGTCACCAGTAATTATGAACCAATAATCAGTGTACTAAAAGAGAACATATAAATTCCAAAAATGTTTAAGTAGTTACACTGTCAATTTAAATAGATTTTGGATATTGAAAAATCACAAGAAAGATGAAGAGGGGGTGAAGTGATTTCTGCTGCAAGTCCCATCCTCATTTAGTACCTAATTTTATTTGACTAAACCTAGGCACTTAAGCAGCACAAATGACTGTTACCTTACTGCCTTCATGATGAACTAATCAAGTAATATGTTAGCTGGCAAGCAACACCATTAATGAATATTTATATGATGCTACAATAAGTAACTTTAGACATTTAGGTGATTATTGTTTCTATTTAACTGATTGTCATTGTATACTCAGTGACATAAAATATACATAGTTAATACTGGTTGACTCTGTGAGTTGTATAAATATCGTTTTAGGAAGTAAAGATGAACATTTATTAACACATCTTGCCACAGGTGTAGTCGAAGAACTTTCCTCTTTTTTCAAAGAAGTCATTCACACAGACCAGATGAAAATGCAGAACAATTTTTTATTTGTACACAGGTATGCACAAAGATCACAGTCCATGGAGTGAGCAATCAATAAAATAATTCATCTGCATTTATGCCATTATCTCATCTAATACATCACCTCATCTGACTCTTAATATGCATAATTTTGAGGAGCTTCATCCAATCAACGAGTGCCACCTGTGTTTTCTGACTCCTTTTGACTCTTTCATTATTCTGAATATTGCCTTGTAAATAGAGATGATCTGCAGACTCTTCTATTGATTTTAGCACCGCTTCATAAGACAAGTGTTTTTGATCTTTCCCATTAGTTTAATCCTGCTTTCTAGAGGGGTGCTTGTTATTCATCTAGTTAATTTTAACCTTTGCAAATATCTTGGTGGCTCCTGTAACATAAAGCCTCACGTGCCTGGGCTGAAAACAACAGTTTGTTAACCCTTTCGTTACATTCAGATCTTGTCCTTATATTTAATAATTCATTGTTATAACTTCATATAATTATATACTTGTATTAAATTATAAAATTATATAGTATCATGTATTGATTAAAATTCTGTTGAGGAAAGTAAACACAGTACCAGGGATTTTGTCCATGTTTGTTATTTTCATTTTTGAATGTTTTCTATAATGACTATGGTCTTTCTTTATTCTAGTTTAGATTAAAACATGCAGCCTTTAATTAGCACAAAATATTAGAATGTGAAGAAAAGTAAAAATGCTTTGAACATTATTTATAAAAGTATACAACACAATCATTACTCATTTAAAAATAGTCACAAATAACAGACCTCAAACATTCCATAGGTAAAGGAATACTCCACCAAAAAATTACAATATTTAATTAGTTGTTATTTATGTTAATAATAATAATAATAATAATAATAATAATAATTCATTACATTTATATAGTTAGTTAGCCCATCAAACTTTGTAGTGATGGTCTAAGTTTCAATGTTATGTTTTTGTGAAAAATAGACATAGCGTTTCTGATACAACAGAACCTTATAGTGATAAGAGATGGACAACAGCAAACAATATAAAAACATCCCTTGTGATGTGCATCATATAATCCACATGACAAGTCATGTGGATAGTTGTATGCTCAAAACGTGCAAAACATATGCATTGTTGGCAAACAATTTTGGTAAATGAATACATCCAGAAAATTAAATTTGTCCTCAAAAACAAAGTCTCTTCACACAGGGTCATGCTTTTAAATTGAAGGCAGGATTCTTGACCCACAAATGAGAGGCGGGTTTTCAATTGAAAGCTGCAATCCCATTTGAAGGTGCTTCCTATTTGTAGACTAGTTTCACTTTCCAGAGTTATGTATTTATTAAGATTCTAGCAAAAATATATCTTTTTTGCATGTTGTGAGCATTGTAGAATTTTGAAAAGAAATTTTAAGTTACCCACCAAAGGAACAAGCCAATTTAAAAGTAGGAATTGAGTGAATTTTAAGTTGGCTAATTAATCATCCATCTTATTTTTTGGCAATTTTCTGGTAATTAATTAACCAAATACTCTGGCAAGGCTCCTATTTTATTTACCTTACCTTTTTCTGTTGTAGGAAGTGGTACCTTACTTATGTCAAAGTAACTGATGTACATTTGTTTAAAGGAACAGAATAATACAATTTATTAGTCAACAAAAGGATTATTGGAGTATGATAAATGCAAAATATATATTGACATATAAGACTGGATGCAGACAGTCACAAACATTTAACGTAAATGCTGGCTCTAAATTTACTATTTAGAGTTCTAATTTATCTTAGCACAGATAATTAGTTTTATGATACCAAGTCTTTATGGATGATATCTGATGTTGCGTGGAGTTGTTGCATTGTTGTTGATCTGGGTTCAAGTGGAGGATTCTTTTTGCATTGATGAGCACTCTTTCTCCTTGCTGCATGATCCTTTGCTTGCTGCTTTCTTAGCTGGTTTTCTGCTGTTAGGCACTTTGATGTGCTGTCTGCAACTTAAAGAAAAGAATTACTCTTCTTTCCTTGAAGTAATGGCCTCTTAGCCTTCAGACCGGCTCACTGTTTAGCTTGGCAAACTGGATCTCTGTTCTCAGGTTCAAAAAGAGGAGAATTTGTTGGGTTCAGCTCTCCAAGGAAGAGTGGCTCATAACTTTTTAGGTTTGTGAGACCAGATTACATTTGGTCATTTTGTATATTTTCCACTCCCCAAGAGCATCCCCAGTTCAGTTCCAGTTCAGTGAGTGTCCAGCGAATATCCCAGACAGCTTCTTTAGCATGGTGCCGAGAGATTTAAGGGAATCTATATAATTTCTCCTGATTGAATTAAAGACACTTCCAGTTACAAAATCAATGTCTTCTAATAGGCAAGATATTTTATCCATCCTAGTTGTCATCCCTTGAGTTATAGGTGTTTGGCCTTACTTGAGTTCATTTCATACCTTCTGGCAGATTCAGGTACAAGCTGCAGTTCGGTCAACTAGGTTTGGAATGCAAGTCAGGGTTTTGTAAAGCTGGAAGTCAGCTAAATCTGCTACCTTACAGGCCTGGTGTGCCACTAAAGCCCAACAGAAGGGGCAATGCCCACATTGTCCTACAGCATACATTTGGATGACTTCATGTAAGGATTATGTGATATGACTAACATGAAATATTTTCATGGGTGTTTTTGATATTGTTTGCTGTTGTTCAGATGTGGTCACCATTGAGTCCCATTCTGTCAGAAAATTTGTTAATGTCCTTTCTTCATGAAAACATGAGATTAAAAATTGTTCTCAGCCACCATTACAAACTACACAGGGTATGTAACATAAAAATAAATTTTTGGTGGAGTATTTACTTAACAACAAAAAAAATTAAAAAAACTATACATATTGTATGCAAATATGTTACAAGTAAGATATGCAAAAAATAACTTTCTGTACATTGTAGATAATTCTAGTACAAATAATGTCAATAATATTGTTTCAATTTGTTCTTTTTTGTTTAAAAATTGGAACTGGTTGCACTTTTATTTGTTGTTGAAATGCATGGCCTTAAATGAATTGTTCTTGCAAGTTTGCGTCTTTCCTTGGTTCTTCTGTAAGTCTCTTTCTTAGTGCATATGAGCTAACAGTGAAATAAACCCTTTAGAGTTTTACAGCCTGAGCCTAAATTATTTGAAGTGTGTCTTTACACTCATATTTCGCACTTCCTTCATAAGAAAGATTACCACAAATTCCTTTAAAACAAAAGTGCAATTCAAAAGGAATTCACTTATTAAAATGCACAGAAATGTATTTCATCTAAGCCTGCAGAAAACTACAGTGACTGGTTAAGAATATACGGAACAGAGTATAGTCAAATATAATATTGTCGAGCCATAAAGTTGAGTGTCAGTGATTAAAGACAAAAAGGTCAGAGTTTGAGTGCAGTTTAGATTTACATATTCAGAGTAAATGAGCCTCTAAAACAGGCACATGGAGATGGGGGCTGACTTCTGCTGAAATGAGTGTTTACCAGCTGTACTGAGGGTTTGGAGTCATTATAAAGTTAGGTTCTCAGTATATCTGCTGTTATATAAATGACAAATGCATTGAAATCAATATTTATTAAGGTACAATATACTGTATAAACAATCAATACTGTAGTCACTATATGATCAGAATGCTTCAGAATAATAGAAAAGGCAGTAAATAATAGCAGTAAAGTAAATAAATACTGCAGAGATTGAGTCCCATAAATGATTTGTTGTACCTGCCAAACATTGAATCAGACTCTCACTGAAAGCAAGGCAAAAAAATCAATCTTCTTTAGAAGATAGGCAGTGAAGAACTCCTGACTTCAGGAATGTCACAGACTGTGCTCTGTGGGTGATCTGCTGTCTCATGTGTTTGGGGAAGAATAATTTCTTCTTGAGGTTAATATCATTTTGAAAGCTGTCCAAATTTTAACACTCTGATCCAAAATTAGCTACCACTGGCACCCTAGAGCTCAAAGGCACAATGATACTTATTGTTCAAATGATTCTATTATACTGTTTATAAGGAAGGACATCATAGTACTTCTCCAACTTGCAAAATGGTAGGCTGGTGTGGAAAATGCAAATAAAAACAGAAAACTGTGATTTCAAAATTCACTTTGACACAAATTCATCACAAACAGTATAACAACAACATTTTAAATGTTTAGTCTTGTCAGCTCCATTTTATTGTAAATATACATCAATTCAAAAGTTGGAATGTGGCAATTTAGTATCATTAATGATTTAAAAAAGAAAATAATGATGTGAGTAGAAACAAATGATGTTCAGCAGGTTATTGTAATCATGCTTTGGTAAAAAAAAGCTGCATCAAGGGAAGGCCTAGTCCTTTAGGAGTAAGGATGGTTCGAGGACTGCCGATTTTCCAACAAATGCATGAGGAAATCATTTAAAGGTTTAAAAATAATATTTCTTAGAAACAGCTCAGAAGAGATTTGGACATTTCACTCTCAACAGGGCATAATATAAGTAAATGTTTCAAGGAATCTGGAGAAATATTGGTGGGTACAAGCCTAAGCTGAATGATCATGATCTCCAATCCCTTAGACGGCACCACATCAAGAACCATTATTCATCAATAAGTGAAAAAACCACAGACGTGTCCTATTACTATATTGTTCGGTGTCCTTGAGTGTTTAGAAAATGTATTATTATTATTATTTCAACAATTTCACCATATAAAATTTTTATTTTGCTGTTAAATTGCAAGGCTAGATTTCACTTATGTTCACACATATATTGGAATATTTGAATTTACATTGAATCTAATGCATTTCATTAGTGAACAGTATTACTTTTTCTGAAGGTCACAAACGTCTTCAAATGGAAAACTAAACAGCACAAGTGTGAGCACATTATACAGTATGTGTGCTATTGTACTGGGTGATTTCCTGTCCAGATTTGAGTCTTGACTGACTCACCCTGCTTCCTATTACATGATATGCTGCCTCTCAGAATCTGGCCAAAAAAGTTGGTTTAATAACGAATTAATGAATTGACAGATATTGCCCCTCATATATTAATAAGTTCAACTCTAACTTTTAATTTGGCAATTCTAATGGGATTTTATTATTTTTGTCACATATTCTGTAATTTGTTAGGATCCAAAGGTACTTGAGATCTATTGCTCACTGCTTGTTCTGGGTGCTTTTTAAATTTATTTGCTTTTTCGCTTGTTCTAAATTGTTTTTTGAGTACTTATAGACTTTCATACTCAAATATCTGTTGACACTACCAAATTATTTAACATCACAGGCAGGGATACCACCTTTACCAGCTGCCTTTCAGCATTTTTCTTGGGCTTTTAGCCATTGCCATAAGAACTTATGATTTTATCACCCCAGTCTTGATACACAGTTCATTCAGTACATAGCTGTTCACATATGCATTTTACTGGTATTGAGTAATGGCCACAGTTCAATAATTAATTTATGGACAGATATTTGTAGTACTAGGGTGTTGTACCGTGTTAGCCATTATGAATGTAGAGAAAAGCCAAGCAAAATGACACCTTTTGGACAGATATTGTTAGTTTCCATTTATGTTAATCAGTTTCAAACTACTTTGATTCCCTGTGTTTAAACAAATCTCTGTCTTTATTTGTACTAATTCTGTATTCAGTAATTTGTGAAATTTATACTTGCATGTTACTTGAGACATGACATTGTGATCTACACCTGCTCTCAGTGAAAAACGGCACACAAAAATAAACTGAAATAAAAAAAAATAATAGTGCTTCCAGACACTCTCCTTGTTCTAAAATTATTTGATTTCTATAAGATAAACTGGTCAAAATTTGCCCTCCCACTCCTAAATTCTTCTGTAAATGTGGTTTCTACCCATCATCATCTCTTTAGCTACTTTGATTAAGTTACTCAGGTATAGTCTCTTATGTGGTATGTCCTGTCCAGCAGTGGGATCCCCCACTTCACAGACCTTACCTTATGGCTACTGTTGAAGCTAAATACTGTAACCATTGATTTTGTTCCCATTTTTCCCTTTTTTATGGTTAAACACAGATCTCAAATCTCAAATACGAGTCCCCTTATAATATACTAGCAAAATACCCGCGCTTCGCAGCAGTGAAGTACTGCTTTGAAATTTTAAATAATAAACTGAGGGAAAATATACCAATAATTATTTGTTAAGGATCTCTTTGTATACCATGTTGTCAATTCGCCCCTCTGGTTGTAATATGACCAAGATGTGCGCTGAGCTTACTCTTGAGCATGCAAAGTATAGTTGGCCATGTGAAAAGCAATCTTGCCTCAAATCAATGCCAACCTTTTGTAGGGTCTGTCTCTGAGACTTATTAATTGTCATTGCGAAGCAGAGCCTTACTGGAAATTGTAGGCGTTTGAATTGAAATGGGAGATCAGAGAGTATAACGGGGATGTGAGGAATAAAAACTCTCTCCCCTGAGCCACCGCCAGTAAAAATAGTTGCCTCAATTAGGTTCTTTTGCAGGCACGTGACTTGAAGTCTTGTGCCGTTACAAAGTTTCGGTGGCTGTAAGTTTCTCAGTAACATTATTGGTGCCCCAACCTTCAAAATTAGATTATACTCAGGAGTGCCTGGAGGATTCAGAGTGTGGACCGAGCTGCAGGCTATGGGCATAAATATGTACATAAGTAGGATTCAGCTAGCGTTGGGAACCTGCATACCAAATTTCTTGAAGATAGGCCCATTAAGTAACAAAGACCGTTGGAAAGTTCAATATGGCGGCCGACAGTGGTGTCATACCACTGAAATAAGTACGTACATCGGTTTCGGTTAGTACAGGGAAGCCACCTACCAAATTTCATGAAGATGGGGCCATAAATAATAAAGTTTAACATGGCAGACGTTGTCGACCGTTATGACCGTTACGTGTAGAATTTCAAAATGAAACCTGCTTAACTTTTGTAAGTAAGCTGTAAGGAATGAGCCTGCCAAATTTCAGCCTTCTACCTACACGGGAAGTTGGAGAGTTAGTGATGAGTGAGTCAGTGAGGGCTTTGCCTTTTATTAGTATAGATGTATATGTGTATGTATATATGTGTGTGTATATATATATATATATATATATATATATATATATATATATATATATATATATATATATATATATATATATATATATATATATGTGTGTGTGTGTGTGTGTATGTATATTACATATATATATATATATATATATATATATATATATGGTTTTGGCAGCGAAGCGCTTTTTTTCCAACCTAGACCTCTCTTGAGATCCGTTTAATCTCCTCGTTGAATGCATGTCTTCCAAGGTAGTTTCAATACCCATTTCCTGCACCGAGTCATCTCCCCTTTTATGAGTGACTGTGTATATATATATATATATATATATATATATATATATATATATGTATGTATATATGTGTATGTATATATGTGTGTGTGTATGTATATTATATATATATATTTATATATATATATATATGGTTTTGTCAGCCAAGCGCTTTTTTTCCAACCTAGAAGACGTCTCTTGAGATCTGTTAAATCGCCTCGTTGATTGCATGTCTTCCAAGGTAGTTTCAATACCCATTTCCTGCACCGAGTCATCTCCCCTTTTATGAGTGACTGTGTTAGTGGCTGTACTTCGTACAGGTCTTTGAACGCACTGAATACTTGTAACTGGTGTTGCCCGTCGGCTTCTACAGCTAAAATTTTGTTGAATTTGCTCATGTGATCTGTTGATAAATAATCATTATTTACCAACTCATTCATTGCAAAATCTGACAGTGGTAAGATCACTCCTTCCATAACACTAAACACAAACACTAAGTAGACACTAACAGTAAAAAACGGCAACACCGCCGGGAACAACACTAAATGAGATAAAGTAAAAGTCTACTAAACACTAAAGTACAAAAACGAAGTAGAAAGTAACAGTAAACCGCAACACCGCCGGGAACACCAGCACACCACGTCTACTAAACACTAAGAAACACTAAGTAGAAACACTAAAGGAAAAAATACTATTCAGTAAGTAGCGTGTCTACTAAACAGTAAATCAGTAAAGGAGAATTAACTAAACACTATGGAAAAAGAACGGCAAGATCGCGTCAGCTGCGGAGCTCAGCTCGGAGCGAAATGAAGTGAATGAAATCAGGTGAATGGGAGGGGAGATGATCACGTGACTCCTCCACCTGCCTTAACTCTCCATCCCTCTACAATCACAGTCTCTCGGATCCCAACTCTCCTTTTGCACACCGCGTCTACTAAACACTAAGAAACACTAAGTAGAAACACTAAAGGAAAAAATACTATTCAGTAAGCACCGCGTCTACTAAACAGTAAATCAGTAAAGGAGAAAGGACTAAACAATATGGGAAAAGAATGGCAAGACTGCGTCAGCTGCGGAGCTCAGCTCGGAGCAAAATGAAGTGAATGAAATGAGGTGAATTGGAGGGGAGATGATCACGTGTCTCCAACACCAGTCTTAACTCTCCATTCCTCCACAAACACACAAACACAGTCTCTCGGATCCCAACTCTCCTTTATATATATAGATGTATTAGGAACTTGGCAAAAGGTGGAGAGGAACTTGGCCAATGTGGCATACATTTACTGTACACTTTTTTCCACAACCTGGAAATATGTATTAAAGATAATCCCATTACTTTTTCATCACTGAACTCTTGCTTCTCAGCCTATGGGTTTTTTGTTTATGTTTATATCACCCCCTAGCCAGAAACCAGTTTTGACTTTTTTATAATCCTATATGTTATCTTATCACTCATTACTGATTAAGAAGTTGTGTCAACAGGATATCACTTGTATTGCCACAATTTCCTGGAATTTAGTTTTAAAATATATTACTTTGCTGTCTAAAAACCCAAATTATCAACAGTTAAAATTAAACATTGTTTAAATACAACCCCATGCAAATGATATGCCCAGGGTTTATTCTTCAACCCTAGCTCTTCCTTGAACACACCAGGAACCTTTAAACCTGTGTTGAGATTTCCCTTTAGTTACTACTTTGAGAACTGGTATTTCTATTTTTTGGCAACCTTCTCTCCTTTTTCATTTCATTTCTACTAGTAGAACTATGTTTTACTTTTCTGTTACCCATAAGAAGCTCTTTGCATTAGGGATATTTGCTGCAAAACCTGCTCTAGCCTCTCTTAGGAAAACTACAAATGTCTTTTCTCTCTCAGAAAACCCTCCTTTTTAAATTTGCCTCTTCTGGAACTCTCCATGACAAGGTTTAACAGAGCACCTAGTCCTTTCACTGACACATGGTCTGAAGTGATATAGCTAGTCTGGGTGACCCTTGGTCTTCAGTGCTAACCCGGCTCTTAGCTTACTATTCTTTGCCAGGAGCTGAAGTGTTGTTGCAGAGCGGGTAATTACTACAGTTCCACAGGCAAATATAGATAGACAGATAGATAGATAGATAGATAGATAGATAGATAGATAGATAGATAGATAGATAGATAGATAGATAGATAGATAGATAGATAGATAGATAGATAGATAGATAGATAGATAGATAGATAGATAGATAGATAGATAGATAGATACTTTATTAATCCCAAGGGGAAATTCACATACTCCAGCAGCACCTTACTGATACAAAAAACAATATTAAATTAAAGATTGATAATAATGCTGGTAAAAAACAGACAATATCTTTGTATAATGTTAATGTTTATCCCCCCGGGTGGAATTGAAGAGTCGCATAGTTTGGGGGAGGAACGATCTTCTCAGTCTATCAGTGGAGCAGGACAGTGACAGCAGTCTGTCGCTGAAGCTACTGTTCTGTCTGGAGATAACACTGTTTAGTGGATGCAGTGGATTTTTCATAATTGATAGGAGCCTGCTGAGCACTCGTCTCTCTGCCACAGATGTCAAACTGTCCAGCTCCATGCCAACAATAGAGTCTGCCTTCCTCACCAGTTTGTCCAGGCGTGAGGCGTCTTTCTTCTTAATGCTGCCTCCCCAGCACACCACCGTGTAGAAGAGGGCGCTCGCCATAACTGTCTGATAGAACATCTGCAGCATCTTATTGCAGATGTTGAAGGACGCCAGCCTTCTAAGGAAGTATAACCGGCTCTGTCCTTTCTTACACAGAGCATCAGTATTGGCAGTCCAGTCTAATTTATCATCCAGCTGCACTCCCAGGTATTTATAGGTCTGCACCATCTGCACACAGTCACCTCTGATGATCATAGGGTCCATGAGGGGTCTGGGCCTCCTAAAATCCACCACCAGCTCCTTGGTTTTGCTGGTGTTCAGGTGTAGGTGGTTTGAGTCGCACCATTTAACAAACTCATTGATTAGGTCCCTATACTCCTCCTCCTGCCCACTCCTGATGCAGCCCACGATAGCAGTGTCATCAGCGAACTTTTGCACGTGGCAGGATTCCGAGTTGTATTGGAAGTCCGATGTATATAGGCTGAACAGTATATGGGAGGACAAGAAATAAGATGTGGAACTGAATTCATTTGAGTACTTAAAAGTGTGTGCTAACACAGCAGCCAATAAGAATGCAGATAGTGAAACATGCTCTTTCCACTCCTGAAGTTCCACTCAAAAATTCTCCTAACATAGCATTGCAAAAGCTAAAAGAACGCTGAAAAAGGGTGATGTTAAAATCATTAAAAAAAATAAATACAAATATAAAATATTGTCACTGATGGGAAGGAAACTAGAAGTTACTTTATTGTTGCAATATGCTGTACATTATGTTGTTGCAATATACTATACTATTTCAAAGATTTAGCCATAAGTCAGGCACCTCAAGTCTAATGTATCACACATCCACTATTGTTAAACTAAACTGACATTCACTACAAATTTTCCCTTGGGATTAGTAAAGTTGATCTAATCCAATCTAATTTAAATAATCCTAATTAGGAAATTAACAAAAATGAACCCAGCCACAGGGGATGCACAAGCCAGTGTGTTTCTTCGTGCCGATCCCAAGCTCAGATAAATGGGGAGGGTTCTGTCAGGGAGAGGCATCTGGTGTAAAATTTTGCCAGATCAACATATGGATAATAATACAAAAAGATGATCCGCTGTGGCAACCCTGAACGGGAGCAGCCGAAAGAAGAAGAAGGAAATTAACAAAAATGACATGCTGTTTGTCTGTCAGAATTATTTGAACATATTACATGGTCATTGGCAAAGGTTATACTGAATTTACACTGTACTTTATTGACACTTGAAATCAGGTATTCTGGCATGAGTCCTGCAGGACTGGTAGGACCCAGCCTAAAATTTTGGTGGAAGTGTTGTGGTAAAAGCCTTCCTGTTTCTTCAAAGAAGGGGGTCACGGAGCCCAGATGAGAATGCCGAACATTTCTTTATTCACACAGAGTTATGCGCAAATGTCTCAGTCCATGGAGTGAGCAATCAATTAAACAATTCATCATCTTTTACACTTATCTATAACCATTACCTCATCTAATACATCATGTTATCTGACTCTTAATACGAAGAACTCTATCACCTTATTCAATCAACTAATGTCACAAGTAATTTTCAACTCATGTTGACTGTCCCATTATTCTGAACACAGCTTCCTTAAGTGGGGTGTTTGCAGATCGTTCTATTGATCTCAGCACCGCTTCATAGGAAGGGTGTTTCGGCTTTGCCATTAGTTTATCCTCGCTTTCTAGAGGGATGTTTGTTACTCATTTACCTCATTCTAACCTTGGAAAATCAAGTTGGTGGTTTCTCTAAGATGAGACAGACCTCACGTCTACATTTAGTTAACCCTTGACTTACCTTCAGTCCTTTTCCTTATGTTTAATATTTTATTCTTTTATAGCTTTACATATTAAATAAAAATTCTATAAAAGTTTCTTCTAGCAGCCAAGAGTGGAAGAAAAATTTTAGAAAGTGGGTGGGTCTGAAAAAAAACTGTCCCCTCTTATACCTCTACTGTGATGCATTAGCACTAACTGTCTCTGTACCAACACTTTTGTTCAGTGTAATAATTAACTGTATGTAACATTTCTGTAGATAACTTTTCTAAAGATTTTTGTAATACAACTGTCAACAAAAATACTTAAGTAACAGCAAATAGGCAATAAAGTGTTAAATTTTAAAATAAATGTATTCTTTTAACACATTGTCAAATACTGTAGCAATTTACAAGTAAAATAATGAAAAAATTGTACTATGGAGGATTTAGAAGGGAATTCTGGGAGAATCTGCTCAAAAAAAGAAAAAAAACCTTCAATAATGATTTTCCTTGCACCCTAAATGTGAAAAAAAAACACTTTCTCTAATTAACAGTTGCAATTTCAGTTGAATTTTCACTTTCTGACGTGCTTTTACTGTCTTTGATTTGAAGATATTACAGGGATGTGCAAAATGTTTTCAATAGTTCAAATGTTAATATTAAAAACACACAGAAAAGCTGTTTCTTGAAAAATGCTGAGCGTCTGTTTTTGCAATGTGTTAATGGTGCTGCTGGCTTGCACTACAAAAAAGGTGCTAATAGATGCTTTCTATTCCTTGCAGTGCATACAGTTTTTGCTTTTGTTTTCATTTTAACCAATGTATTATTTTACTTTAAACCTTAATTAATCTTTAGTTTTTCAGGTATGTAGATGGAAGAGGATCCTACAGTTAATTTTTCATAGTTGAGCTTCTTTTTAAGCATATGATTTATTGATCCATGTTAATTTCAAGATCTAATGAAAGTTTGACTTCCACATAATGCATTGTCTAGAGTGTATAACTATATGCCATTAATGTATGACAAAAGAACAAACAATATAATATTGTTTAATGGAAATAATTTAAATTTCAAAATGCTCAGAAACAATACAAAGAAATAACTGTGAACTGTGAAGTTATCCCTGAATGAGATCGTGACTAGTTTCTATATTTATACTTGTTTTTAGAAAATATTTCAATTCCCTTTATTAATCTATAAGTCTACAAACAGGTTCACAACATTTGAACACATTTTCAGGCAACAAAAAATATAGAAGTGGACATTTGCCGACGTCACTGAGCTCCTTGTCTCTGTCTTAGGTTTGTCTGTGTACTTTGCCAACCCACAACCAATAAGGAGTTCTCGGTTACCTTTTATTAATGCACAATACCAGTTCCAATTAAACAACAGCTGCCTTATGTCTGTGAGGCCAGACGATTCAGTCTACTGGCAGCTGTTCTGTTTCATGGTCGTGATATTGGAATGCTCCCTCATTAAGATCCTAATTTCTCCTATTCTTTAAAAACTACTCTGTGTGTAATATGAAATTATGTTTACTGTATTTGTTTTTTTAATTTTTGATTGCTCCATGCAGTATTTCTGGTAACATGTAATAGCATAACAATCTAAACTCAATTTAATCCAATTCAGGGTCACTGGTGGTCAACAAAGGATGCAGTAAATCTTTATTAACACATGTCTTTGGGGATGCCTGCTCCACACAGATCAACACTGGAATCCAGGATTCAGATATGGATCTGTGAAATGGCAGCACTTCCTGTTTCACTACCATGCTGTCCTTGAATTTTGTTTACTCCATTACAAATATCTTCACAATGTGCCCTATTTTGTTTATGTCAACACTTTGGTGGTGCTCTCAGGAACTTAATTTCTGCCGCTAACATAAAACATCAGCAATCAAGCAGGCATTATAGTGTATTTAAAAATTTTATTTGCAAAACTAGATCATGACCAGCATTCTATTACCACTACATACTGATTCAATAGTTCAAAAACAATGACAATTTTTAGTTTCTGGTTCCAGGTAAAGTTATGGTACCACTCAATAAAATAAAGAAGCCATGGTTTTTACAGTAGAGAACAGCTACTACTTAGTAGGCTTGAGTGAAACCCATGGAGTTTGCTTCACTGTGAGTTCAGTGAACTTACAGAAATGTTCAGGAACTTCATTGAACTCAGAGAAAAATCAATGGGCAAGGAGAAATTGAACTAGTTTTGAGTGGATTATAACGATGCATTAGTTCTTTGTCTTGCTGAGGGCTAGGGAAACGTCTTCCAACTATGCTGTGGCCAGAAAGCTATGAGGCAGTTTTGCTAACCACTGTGCCACCGTGTCTCAGTCAACAAAAGACAGAGATGGATTGATAACCACAAATAAAATGCTACAAATGGCCACCAACTAGATATAAGTAAAGAAAACAAAATAACAGTGTGTTCACAAAGCTCCAGTTTTCAGTGTACTGATTGGCCCTGTCACATAGCATTTTTTTGAAATTGTGCTTCATGCCCCTGGCATGTCTTTTTTGTTTCCGTTCTATCTCTGCACAGGCTTTGCAATTTCTTCTTCCAACATTAAGACAGAAACGTCTAGTAAATAGTATTAATTATTTTATTAATATTATTATTTTACAGGGTGTTGTGTTTTCTGACTCTGGGAAGGTGTTAGGAAGATCTCCTTTAAGGTTTGAGTCTGCACCAAACCGTGTGTAAATGTGTGAATATTTCACCGGCATGCACAATTAGCCATGCAGCATGGCCCTGAGTAAGTAACTGCACAGGGATCAGTGTTATATACTCGATGGCAGTGCACTCTATACCGGCACTTCCTTGTTTGAGCTTCGAACATGCCAGCGGTATGCTTACAAGTATTTTATTGGCAGACTCATTTTGCCTGTGATGCAAGGGATCAGCATTTTATATTCGGATTGGGCTGTAACTGTCACTACACAATCTACCCAATCTACCTACATAGCAAGGAGCATAATAAGTACTTATAATATTCATAATGCTACCATTATGGCCAGTTAATGCACCCTACAAATGAAAATACTGCAAGATTTTTTTTTTGCTGGAGTACCGATGAGGTAGTGATTTTATGCATATATGTGCTGTAAATTATTTAAGCATGCACAAAGAAGATCAGGCAGCAACATAAAGTATGATGAGGAGTAAGCTTGCAATATGTGTGCATGAAAGTTCTGCATATATGTGATCGGGTAGTGCCATCTCCATTCAACATGGCAGATACAGCTGTGTGATGTCACGCTGCCTCATAAAGAATCCTGGAGTACTGGAAAAAAAGTTCACCTAAGCCATCTGCACAGCAGGTTTTCAGGAAATACTTCAGTGAAAAAGGTTTCTGAAGAACCCAGCAAATTGGTGAATTGAAAGAAGTGAATGATGCTGATCTAACCTACTGTTCAGCTGGTTAAGTCAAACAAGCAGCACAGTGATGGCTGTACTTCCTCTGTCCAGCTGCACATCCAGCAAAGCAGTGCCCACCTTATTTGTCAGACTGGCCGCTGCACTGGTTATTTGCTTAGCAAATGACAGTTTTTCACTTTTTTTGTTCTGAATATTTGACTGACCTAAAACATTTGAGCCTGTTAGTGTCCTGTTAGGGATTTCTGATTTTGACACAACCTGGTCCATTTAAAAGTGAGCCTTTTTTTCAAATTCTAATTGACTTCTATTACTGCTTGTTTTTGTTTAAAATCTTGTCTACTACCTAGTTACTTCTGCCACTCAAAAGACCTACAAATATCCCTAATCAGCTGATTTAATGGCCATGACAATACCAAATTAAACAGTCACCTGAATGTGTTTACTCTGATTGGTCATTTTCCATTGTTTACAGTGATTCAAGGTCATTTGGTGAGTGTGGACTTGTGGTCTGCATGTGACATGATGGCGATTACCCCTATAAAGTACTTATTTACATGCTGTCATGGTTCAGCTCTTTAATCCTTTTTAATTAAGCCAAAAAAGAACACTTTTTCCTTCTCAATATACCGAAGTGTTTGCTTATTTTGTTATTGCACTACGCATATTTACTTTTACCCTCCCCACTCTTTTGTGTTTTGTTTTATGTACCATTATATAGTGCTCAGTACAAGCAATTTAACTGCTTGATGTAGTTGATGGTGCTGAAAGCAAGTCCTTGCAGGCTCAACCATAAGGCATTTTGTTTTAGTTACTGTTATGTTTCATGTTCTATTAGATTAATAGAGGTGATCTTTAAAAGAAATTCCAAAAACAACAGAAAACAGTTCAATAAAGAAAAAAATGTAATACTCAGAATTTCGCCAATCTTTCGTCAAACCTAAACCCTAAACTAGTAATCAAAGTTAAGGCCAGAAAAATGATCAGAAACACACAGAGATTCCTTTGAATTGTCAGCAGGCATGGATGACTGGGAAGATTATGGTGCCAACCTTTATCCTGTCATACACCAGCTCCATGCATCTCCTTGAGGTGTTGGATAAGATAGCATTAGAACTGATGCTCAAGATGGTGATATCCAGGAAAACAAAAACCGTGTCTGGAAAAAAAAACTTAAAAAACACACAACTGTTAAAAAAATGATCTCTAATCAGTAAACTGATTCCAATATTGAGACATATGAACCAATTTACCAATAAATAATTTTATAAAAAAAGTTCTAGTACTTTAAAATGAATAAATCATAACATTTAATCTGTTAGGTCTGTTAGGATTTCTTTTTGTAATAAATGCTGTTTCCTTTTTTATGTTTATCTGTCACTGCTAAAATTAAGGCAACTCAGCAGGATGTTTATTGCTTCCAAAATACATACAGTAATATGTCCAGGTGTTGGAATCTGCTGAGTTCTACTAGGCAATACAAAGGATTATTTTCTTTTTAGTTTGGGGCTTCTGTTTACACAAAATATTTGATGATTATGAAAAAATTGGACAAACAAATTTCTCTAGCAAAACATGCAGAAATGGCAATTTAACTGTTGAGGCCAAAAGTACTGCCAATTTTGTATAAGAAAAATAAAATGAGCTCTCTACACGCAGTAATTATTGACCTCTCTCTACATGGATTAGCCCCTGTACCTGATTAAATGATCTTGAATTTAGCTGCTCAATCAACACTTATGCAAACTGTGTCAGAACAGTTTCAGAATTGCTTTAAGAGTAAAAAAAGTAATTGTAACCTTCCAATAACAGTAGCCAAAGGTTTCCTAATGATGAGCACAGCATGAGATAGGAAAAGTAGGGGCAGTGATTTCAGATGTACTTTTTATGAACTAAATTGTCAGAAGTCAGATGATAGAAGGTCAGTACTTAGCAGTAAGTGGAGATGGTGCTCCACTACATAAAAGAATTCAAGTATGTAAAGTAACACATCCACTGAAAAAAAATAAACTCCCATAATGTATGCCATGATCCTGGATTTTCTCTTAAAAGGTTGGGGACCCAAGAGCATCCTTTGACTGCCGGGCCTTTGTGAAACAAAGCAGGGTTTCAGGATGTCGTTTTTGGACACTGGTAGAAAGTTCACTTTCAATAGTTATCAGCCTTCTCTTCTGCAGTCCCAAAAGCGTCTTTCATCTTGCAGAGTCCTCTAAACAAGTGCCTTCTGAGAACTGAGTTAACATTGTAAGAGTCTAGTAGGGTGAATTACAGCAACCTGCAATGTCTCATTTGGCAAATACTCAATTTATTTATGCAGTTTCGGGTGGTCTCCCACTGTTGGCCTCTTCTTCTTGCTTATTTTTCTACTTTAGCAAGAGTTCCTGACCGGAAGTCTGCAATCAAACATATGCACAGACATAACTGTTTCTGAAATTTGTGACAACGTTTTAGTTTTAAAATTAGTAGGTCGCAAAATCATGGCTATATCTCACAATTCTAACAATATATGCAAATTTATAAATGTCCATAGCTGCATTATACGAAGGTGCTCAATTCACAACAATTCTTGGTGTCAGAATGTTTTCTTGTTATTAATCTAAAGCAAAAATCTTTGTAGCATTAAAAATGTTTTACTGTAGTACTGGGACAGTCATTATACAATACAATGGCTGGAGGATTAAGCAGTGTTGAATGAAAAATGGCTACAAAATTTGCATAGCAGGCAAATGGCACCATTACATCACTTCAGAATTTCTAAACCATAAGGGCTTCACAGCATGGCACAACCTGTTAAATACACCGTGCTCTTTTTAATGCATACTTAGCAACTGAGTGCCAACTGATTGCGATGAATCACTTTCCTTTAAGTGGACTGCTTGATTTACAAACTACTCACACCTGACAGAGCCAAAAACTTTTACTGAAATGATGGTAAATATATGCAAATATATTACTTTTGTGCCAGGGTTTTTTATATATTGATGTGTTGTTTTGTTTTTGTTGACAAGTACTGTTCTTTTTTAATTTGGATGACAAATGAATTAAATTACCAGCTGTACTTTCTAAACATTTTTCAAGGTCTTTCTGTTTTACCTGGCATTATTTGTACCCTCCAAGTGGCAGTCACATTTGAAACTGTGTGATTAATAATGAATTCATTAATGTAATATTTTAAATTTAATTTTATAGCAACTTATACATTGTCTAGATCAGACTTGACCATAGTATTGACCATTGAGTACATTTTTGATATGCAAGGGATCTCCTAAAAATAATACATTTCCATTTTCCATGCCATAAACATAAAGTAAAGTTCTTTAAAGGTCACTAGTCATTATACACTTTGTAAATATTCATAAAGCAATTCACCCTATCCAGAGACTGCAGTGTAGAATGAATATTTAAAAACACTGACTTTTTTCAAAAAATAAAGTTAAAACATTTTTAGAGAGGTTGAAGGAAACCATGGCTTTCACACACAAATTATATTCATAATGTCGTAATGCTATTGGCTTAGGCTAGATAGTGAAAGGTTGGGAGACCAGACTTTGGGCAATCCTCCAGCTGAACTGTAGGTGTCCTGACTTTTTCTAAAGAAAAAAATGAATCATTATCTATCCCATACTTTAGACATGACTAAATTCTCAATACAGTCACTTAGGCAGACATTGTACTGTGTCATGTGTAATCGCCAATGACATCAGTTCCATGCAAAAGAGATGCTAGATGAATTTGATTCATTGTGATTGTGAAGCATGGTGAACGGTTGTGGTCTTTTGTCAATGTACTTTGACAATGTACAAAGATAAACTGCTTTGTACATTTATACACTCTGTAATCAGTTTTCAAGTAAAAAAAAAATTAATTCTGTTTTTGTGAAGTACAACACACATTACTTTCAGTAATATTACTGACCTGGTTTAATGTGGAATTTTAGAGTTAGCGGTTTGTATTCTATGTAGTGGTCTGCTTTTGTTTGTCATTGTTATTTTGACCCGTACAATGTGATATCTGTAATGCAAAAAAAATTGTAGTGAAGAGTTTGAATGGTGGTTGTGAGTCTTATTTTTTTTTTATCAATTTAATGTATCATTTTGAGTTTATAATTGGAGTTTTTGTTCTTGCTGATTTGTTATTTTTTTATTCTGTAATGGAGCCATTTTACCGTTACCATTTTGGTGAGGTCATATTTCATTTTGTTATAGCTTGAGTGGCCATTTTTGGCAATGCAATCCTGACTTTGTTATGTGTGATATCATTGCTGCTGGCTTATATAAAGGTGGCAGCTTAGCCTCTAGTTATCCTAGTTTTGGGATTTTCAAAGCAAATACAGGTGGAATCCCGTTGTAACGAATTTCAAGGGACCATAAAAATATTTTGTTATAACGAAAAGTTCATTATAATGAATATGGGGAAAATATGTATACTATTGTGACCTGGATTGCTGACAATTCACCATCTGTAATGGCAGCAGCACAAGGGAAGCTCTGTAGCTGCTGTGCTGTGTGTGGTAAGCATTAAACCAAGGACAAAGCAATTGATTGTCTTCTGCAGAATCACGCTTACCACGTAACATGCTTGTCGCACAATGTTTAGAACATTTAACACCGGGCTTTGACCTTGTATTCCTCACACTCTCCTGGTCCCCCACAGTGGTGATTCTGAGCCACTGGTGTTCTTCTGATCTGAACTAAAGCAGGAAGCAGCTCCCATGTCGTGGCTCTTATCTTGTTTTCTTGAGTATTGAAGTAACAGTTCCTATTTTGAACGAAGTCTTGAAACTGTACATGACTTCTATATACAGTAATAAAGTACCTGTATTTTCCTTGGAAACCTGGACTCACTTTCCTGTCTCTCATGCAACTCTGTGATGCAAGCTTGACAATACCTGTATTAAAAAACAGTACTTCTTAAACTGCAAAAAATGCTTTATTTGAAAATGAGACATTAGATAACTTTTTATAGAAATACAGGTATGAAAAACGAATGAAAATGAACATTTTTTTCAGCATAAACTGACACCATTTTCTGACTTTTTTTGTTCATTGCAAAGAAAACTTTGAGAAGCGCTATAAAATTTGAACAGTACAGTATCTGCACACGACACAACTACCCACACTGACTCTTAGTGGGGCAATGACTCAGAATTTGGCTACACCTGTATGATGTTAGTGTTAATATTCCTAAAATACAATCTAATTCAGTCCTTTTTATACTTTAAATGAAACAAAAGATATAATTACAAATATGAATAAAAAATATAATGTAAGCAACCCAACCACAGCCATGTGCTTTATTGGTTCATGGAAATCTTTTCACACTCATTAAAGCCAGCTGTGATGCCAGCAATGTACTTAAACTTAAAGGTTCAAATGTACAGGAACGTGCTACAGTTTTTTAAAGAATGCATTTCAGTGATTGCTAAATATGTGTAAACTTATAAAGCAAACATGTTCAAAGTAATTTGTCAAGCATGAAAAGCTGCAACGCACTGCACTAAACACATATCACAGAATACTTTAGAACATCAAAACTAAACAAACTTTTATGAAGATACAAATCAGAAAATGAAAATGAGCGCTCCCCATGCTTTGTCATAAAACACATTAATTACTGAAACAAGGTATTTGTCCAATGTAGTACCTTAGAGTTTGGCAAAAGCGACATTATCTTCAGAGGAGTATCTGGGATAAATAAATAGTCAGAGTCATTATAACAGGTGGCATTTTTTTTCCCTTTTGGGCCTGGCTCCTTTCAAATCACATTTTAGTCCACTAAACCTGAAACTTTAGACAGCCTACACCTTGATGTGGTGTTATTTTAACCAACCGAATTCATACAAGGGATACATTTGATTCTTTAAATGGAGAGCAATTATATAACCCTTTAGTCTTGCCACAGAGAATTATATATATTGTAGCAACCTCAATGTGTCAGGTTTCAAAAAGGAAGAAACACAGAATGACGAAGTAGGGATCGCAGAGCAGTGTACACAATTGTAAAAGTAACAACAAATGACTTTGAACTTGAACCATTTACAGTTGTCTATGAATCACTGATTATTCTGGCACTGAGAGAGGCCGTTAATAAACCCAAAACACTGATTTCACAAGCATCACTACATTCACATCCCACCCAGTCCACTCACTTGAACCAACCAGAAAAAAATCCCTGCCTCTGTCCCCCGCCCCTCTGTTCAGGGTGTCACCCCTTATACTCCCTTTTACCATCAATCATACCCTCTATGCCAGTCCTCCACACTGTTCTCCACTCTCACTCCGATCAACCCAACAGTCACTTTCCCCCTGGGCTTCAAGCTGGCCTGGATTCTACAATATTATTTTATTAAAGTACTGTATAATATAATTCATACCAGAGAGTATAGTATAATAAAGCCTTTAAATTTTAAAAAAAGGAACTTTCACACAGTATACTGGAGATAATACTGTGAACAGGGTGTTAAAGTGTTATGCTATGCCAAAACTGTAATCATTAAATGTCACAAAGTCAAATGCTGTGGTGCAATGTAGCACATTGGAAAAATAAAAAAGACATTTTCATTTTTGGTTTCAAGACTATTATACAGTATTCGAATGGTAGAGGATTGATACACTCTATGCTAAATGAACCCAAACTAAGAAATGCACAAACTAAGCTGAGAACTTCACATTTAAAATATCATCTAAAATGAGGGAGAATGGTATGATAGCAGGTTTCTTACACAAAATAAAAGCAGATTTAAACAGAGAGAACTCCAAATATAAAATAGACAAAGCAAACAGAAACCCTGCTACCTTTCATTTGAACTGGTTTTGAACCAGTGGGATGTATTAGCCATTTCTACATGTAAAATTACTGCAATACTCCCTTCTATCTACCTCCTCTGTTTCTCTCCTTAACACCTTACCTCTCTTCTTACTACTGGTGGAGCAGCTGTCTCTGTTCTCAACTGAATTCACACACACTCATTGACCTTATAAGCTTGAGGTGGCTTTACACCCTGTTATGGGATCACTCCAGAAAATATCGAATGGTAGACACTTTTTAGTCACTGATAAATCCATGATTTGTGCTGCTGATCTATTATTGTAATCTGTTTTATCTATTTTAAATCTATTAGTTTCTAAGTGACAAGGTAGATAATATTATGTCAACCCTAATAAGAAAAATTCCAGTCCTAGTAGAATGGAAAAACTACTGGAGATTGTAAGATGTAGATGTAAGGACATACTTCATCTTTTATATTCTGTGAAACAAGAAGACATCCAAAACCAACTAAAACGGAAAAGAATCCACCTAAATGGAAAGCATAATAAAAACACAAAATAATACAGATGGCATTAATCAAAGAAAAACAAAAGGCACCTAAACAATAATATGTTAAACTGCCCATTACACCAAACTTTCCATTTCTTAGGAAAAAAGTCACAATGATAGAATCATTCGATTATGAAGTGTAAGGTTCTTCACTATTTTGTGTTACCTATTATTTATTTTGTTTTATTTGCTGCTATTCTGCCATTGTTTCCATTAATCTATAATGTCCACCAGTATGATGGACATCGTCTCATGGTGTTTGGATAAAGTCAAGTTGTTGTGATCATTTGATCATACTGGCCAGTTTTGGACACTACAAAAATAGAGTTAGAAGCAAAAACAGATTGCCAACAAGTGTCTTTTCCTGGCATTCAATGAATTCAGTATTTAGAAGCACTTGTCAGTCTGTGCCTGAGCATTTTACACATAATTTTCTTTGAACTTTTGAGCATGTTTTAAGACTGTTGCCTTTTCATATTTTTTTTGACATTGTACTGATTTAGGTGAAAAGTAAGTATATTAAGTATGCAGAAGTCAGGGAGTAAACTAAGTTCCTACAAGGTTTACATAGATCTAAACTTAATCTTTCTTACTGATAAAGCCTATCCCCACTTTGTGCTGTTTTCTGCCTCTGTTTCACTTTTAACATCTAGAAAACCCTTGGCAAATTTAGGCCCTTCAGAATAATGTTTCATTTTTACATTTAGGAATGTTTAGTCTTATTAATAAGGAGTGGAAAAGCTGGCAAAAAAATCAGTTACCTCTAAAGTCCCTGAAAGAGATAAGTTAACTAGAGAAACACATGCACTTCCCACATAATGAGTTCTGTTCCGACGTATGTTTCCATTAGCCCCAGAGTTACGAATCTAGCAGATGTAACAGTTGCAAAATACACAAAGAAAAATCACAGAGGGTAGCAGGTGATAATGTACTCAAAATGCAATTTTGTGAATGCCTAAACCAAAATGAAGCCAAATAAAAGTCAACAAAGTAGGTAAGCAGTAAAAAAATATCTTAGAGTATTGTACTGAATTCCCCTAAATTTTGCCAGTACCAGTTTGCCTGATCCTGAGTAAGTGAAACAGGGACATAAATTTAACAGGACTGTCAACTACTAAAATAGTGCCTTTCATTTAAAATGTTAACCTGATCTTGGCATTCACCGTGTCATTTACCTATTGGCCATTACGTTCTATCATCGTCTGGATGGTGCCAAATATCTATTTACTGTATTTACTGGCTGTAAAAGCTCACCTGTAGGAAAACTGCAAAAATAGCCCAACCACATTGATTTTCCTTAAAAGCAGATACTTTCTCCCTGGAAGGAAAGAGAAGTTGAAAAATGAAGTAAATCTGAAGCAGACTACAGTCAAAAAGGATTCATCCATTTAGAAACAAAATATTAAATTGAAATTACTAAATATATAGTCATTCACTTTGGATGAAAATTGAAGAGACGTACTGTTTTTTAAATAATCTGAATTGTACATGGCTATTAAGTACCAGTGAAGTTACTTAAGATGCTTTCTTTCAGCAACCATGCATCAGAACCTGGTGCTGAACCACATTAACAAAATGGAGGGAGCAAGTCATTACAAATACAAATGAGCAAAAAATTACACAGAACCACATTCAAACGCGTGATCTGCATAATTAGCAGAAGAAAACTTTGTTTTGCATCTTTCAGCTTCAGTCTGCTCAGTTAGCAAAAATATAATTGCCTCTCAATTAGTAAGCAGTGCATATGTAGCAAGGATAAAAAAGAAGAAAAATCTTGTCAAGAGTTCTTCTTCATATTTACTTCCATTCTGTTTTTACTTTTTTCTACCCTGGGTCTTAAATATGAAAGAAAAATATGCATGCTTTATTGGAATCACCACATTTAATATATGAAGACTCTTGCAAGGTATTAGTATTAATTAAAATCCATGATTTTAAGCATAAGGAATGCACTTTGTGTTTGTACTCATAAAAGCCATTTAAGCTTTTGAAGCCTTCAAGGAAATCCTATAAAAAGTCAGAAGTGAATTTTACAAGATATTCTAAATCACAACACAATTTATATTTATCTTACCTATTTCTGTGGTTGCTATTGGATATCTAATTAAGCACCATAGTCTTATGATATGTTTCAGAAAGTATAAGGTTATTTTTTTTTTTGAATAAAAAAAGGATTTTTATATCATCTAGGCAGAATAATCCATCTTACTCAAGTAACATTAAAACTGATAAAAATGAAGAGCCTGGACTACTTTATACTTGTAAATAGTAGACTGTGCAAGATGACCATTACAGATTTCATTAAGGATAACAGGGTGGGCTTTTGTGTCAGAAGCTTTGTGCAGAGTTTCACCTTTTACGGTGTGTGAACCATATATAGACTATGTGCTATGTTTTTGTGATAATGTGTCTCAAATGTACTTACTGAGTTCATAATGTCAAATACTATGGGTTGGGACTACAATATTTTAGGAATATAATGTGCAGTGCTGTAATACATGAAATTTGTAATACTTTGACTATATTCCTTCCCGAATATCCATTTATCTTCCCATTACTGGGGATCTTTCATGCTCTGTCAACATCACCTTAAAGACTCAAAAATGCCTCCTCTTTTTTGAAGAGGCTGGGAAAAGTCAATCAGTCCCTTCAGGATCATCAACAGTCAATTCTTTGAATCAGTTAACATCTTCTGCTGTGTAGTGAGGAACATATTCACTACTCTGGTATGGCTACTGCACTGTCAGATCACAACTTCTTGTAGTTTATCTTAAAAATTATCCAGATTAAGACTAGGACACATTCCTAGGCATATGGGATGGTTTGATAAGAAATGCCCAAGGAATGCAGTCCTCATTATCTTAGATACCATACACTTGAACAACATACTGTATCTGTCCTCTTGCCTCTGAGCAAGCAACATATGATGCTTTAACAACATAATCACAGTTCTTTCAAAAAGGCCATTAAGATGATAACTTGCATAGCGTCATCCACATGATCTGATCTTCTACTAAAAATGTCACTGTGAAAAGTGTCTGCATTGTTAATCTGTTTGCACAGCTTATTAAGCATTCAAGAACAATTTTGTCTTTCTACACCATTTTAATTTACATCATCATATTTGGTGTTATTAGTCATTCTGTAACTGATACTTTATTTTCTATAGCGTAATGATTACACCATTGTCTGTATTGTTCCTGCATGATCAAAATCTTTTCACCAGCAAGAAGAAAAAAAATTAATTTGATTTGACTGTATTAATTATCATAACAAAATATTGAATTAAACCACACAAACTTTCAATAAAACATGAATGTTGTGATTTCAATAATCCGCACTATAATTTGAACAAAATGCTGCAGTGTGTTCCTTCTCAAATAATGCAGAGCAGGAGAGATTTCATAACTTGTCATTTGTTTCTAGATACACACTTTTTAAACTTCTTTTTCCCATTAGTCGTAAAATGAAATAAAGTATTGAGAGCAGCTGGCTTCCAACCACATTCTTGTCTGTTACATAGAAGTTGTTGGCCTTCATTTATAAGGTACTGTAGCACTGAAAAGATAGTTCTGTCGGAACTGTCACTATTTTGACAGAAACAGTACTCATTTATTTCTTCCCCAGAATTACTCAATTCACTAACCATGCATGCAATTTTTTTAAGAAGAAAACTCCAAAACATTCCAAAATAATATCTATTAAATATTTGCTCGTTTGGAAATTAAGCAATTCTATTTACACACATTATTTTCAGCAGAAAGTGTAATGTGGTTTTCCTTATTGAAACATGCCTTACTCATTCATTTATGACTAATTCAATTCAGTGTCATCCTTGATAACTCTAACTAAAACCCACTTGTAGTCTAAATAGGAAACAGCAAGAAGTCATAAACCAATCACACACCCAAACTGCATATTAACTGGCGTGCGGAAACTACAAAAAGTATATATGCAAAGACTAGAAAAAAACTTGAAAACATTTTATTTTATTCAGCAATCTGCCAATGGGTAACCAAAATTTACTGGACAAAATTTATCTAATATAAGATAAATAATCTTCAATACAAATTTCTTGATGAGTCAATAAATCTTACAATAAGGAAAACAAAATATAATAGCTTGATATAAAAGCTGTTTATTTGCTTAGATTTCATTTTTTGCAATGTAAAGCACATTAAAGTGGCCTTAAAGTGTCGCGCACATGACATTTTATATCTATGTTTTATCTGTGTATATGTGTGTTTTGGGTTATTTTAAGGTTTTCTATCACATAGAATCTGTTTTGGGGATTATTTACTTTTTTAATGTTGTCTAAACAAATGTTTAATTCCTGTTCCTTTGTTTATGGGACTTAGAAGTATATATCAATGACTGCAATCATCACATCATTTATGTTAAGAGTTACGACAATATAAATATGGTGTCAATCACATTTCACATTATTTCTCTGTGAAAATAACTTCTTGAACTTAAACTCTAATGTGATTAGCTCTTTGCCAAGTAGGGCCTAGCATCTTATTTATGGTCTGTGATCAAAATTTTGATTTCTGATTCTCATTTCATCGTTGTGTTTTGGTTGCCTTATCATGTATCTTTTTTGGCTTTGACCAGTTTTTCATGTAGGACTATGATTTTCTTACTTTATGTTAGTATCTTCTGGTTAAATTCTGTTCTCACAAGAATCCTTTGACACCAGGAACACAACAGGAACCACACTCCTAACAACAATGCAATGCATCATAACAATGGTTCCACAAAATGGTGGTGCCCACGAGAAGAAAAAAGTGGAATTGTGGTAAAATGAAAATGTAATAATAAAAATACTTGCAGTACATAATGTCATTTATCTTGTGGACATTATGTGTATTTTATCTTTCATTGCATTTGTTAATTTCGAATGATCATTTCTTGTGTCTTATTGTTATTTTTGTTGATTTCATATGTGATTTTGTAATAGTGTATTGCTTCTTTAAATGTAACTATGTTTCCTGTTCTTTGTGGACAGAATCCCAAGAGGCAGAACCACCCTGACATCATCTCTCTGGCTTTATAAGTAAGCCGAGAAGGCCTAGGAGTTGTAATCATTTGTTGTTTAGTGGAGTTTCTGTAAGTATTGCAGTGATGTTAGATTTTTCTTTTTTTGGATTATATTTGCTTTGGCAGTGGGTAGCGCTGCTGCCTCGCAGTTAGGAGACCCGGGTTCGCTTCCCGGGTCCTACCTGCATGGAGTTTGCATGTTCTCCCCGTGTCTGCGTGGGTTTCCTCCAGGTACTCCGGTTTCCTCCCACAGTCCAAAGACATGCAAGTTAGGTGCATTGGCGTTTCTAAACTGTCCCTAGTGTGTGCTTGGTGTGTGGGTATGTGAGTGCATGCCCTGCGGTGGGCTGGCGCCCTGCCTGGGGTTTGTTTCCTGCCTTGCGCCCTGTGTTGGGTGGGATTGGCTCCAGCAGACCCCCTTGACCCTGTAGTTAGGATATAGCGGGTTGGATAATGGATGGATGGATATTTGCTTTGTGTTAGGGATTCATTGGTGTGTGTGTGGTTGTGTTCACCCTGTAATGGGTTGACACCGTGTTCAGGAGTTGTTTGTGCCTTGTGCCCTGTGCTAACTGGGATAGGTTCTCCAACAACAGCCCTGGCCTGGATTGTGCAGGTTAGAAAATGACATTACAGGATTCTGTTTACTGAACTGTGATTTGAATTTTGTTTGGTGGAGATTGCCTTTTAGGTAACTCTTTTGTGCATCATTTCTACTCTTTTGAGGTTTTGCTTGTATTTTGATATTTTTTGTGAATAAACCCTTACTTTATAAAGGTTCTTTGTTTGCCCTTTTGATACAAGCTGGAGGTTGATGGTTATCCTTCCTCTTGTGAGGCTTTGACTTTAATTTTTGGAAGGTTATAGTTCTTTTTGCCAGCTCCCCTTTGTTGAGCCTGTTCCAGCTGAAGCCAGCAGGTAGCCTTAGGGGCCTGTTTCAAGTCAAGGGTTCCTCTGCTGGCCAGACCAGGTAGGTTTCTGGCCTCCTCTCCAGCTATTTTTAGACACCTTACCTTATTTTGCTTTGGTGAAACTCATTATCATGACACATAATTCGAGAAGTTTAACAGGACAAATCTAATAATTTCTCTACCAGTCTCATATTAACAGAACCATACAAATAATAATGAATGCATTAGAAAAATGATCTAAACAGAAATCTTTCATAAATATATTTTTGTGTATGAATGTTAAAGATCAGTGCTCAGATTTTGATTATGATTGTATCTATTACACAGATTAACTCTTCCACAAAAAGTAATATTTGGAATCCAATGTTTAAAAAGAAAAAAAATGTTTTTTGTTTTTGTTAACAGAAATATATTAATAAAAAAAAGTTATTGCCCTATATGTGCATAGCAGGATCATGACATTTTTTATGTCACTTTTATCAACTGGCATAAAGTGACAGTATTGTGAAAATGACCTGGCATACTAGATAAATGGTCCAACACGGAAGAAGAACATTTAACATGTTATGTGCAAAATCTATGGCTATTAGAAACTTAGCTTTTGAATGAATTTGCCTGAATGTAGCACTACACAATTCCTATGCTAAAAACACTGCTTTAGATTTCTGGCTAACTCTTTACAATAATGCATTTTGAGGACATGTACTGTACATATTGTTAAGATGGTGCATATGGTTCTAATTACTTCAGTGTTTATTGTCTGTAATGTAAGGTTGGACAGTATTGATATCATAGTAGGTTCTGTAAATTAATTAGAAAAATATACCATATGGTGTGCAAGTAATGCTGTCTCTGTTATCACTAGGACACTTGTATAAAAATAACATTCTTCTTATTTTAACCAGTCAGCCAATTTATATTTTTAATAGCATTATATTCCACCA
The DNA here is from genome assembly GCF_900747795.2 of Erpetoichthys calabaricus. Taxonomy (NCBI): domain Eukaryota; kingdom Metazoa; phylum Chordata; class Cladistia; order Polypteriformes; family Polypteridae; genus Erpetoichthys; species Erpetoichthys calabaricus. The sequence goes on from NC_041405.2 coordinate 79,008,606, forward strand.
TAATTGAGTACTGAATGACACAAAACCATCAAAGCATTGTGTTACTTCTCCCGAAATTTAAATTCATGTCCATATTTTGAGGGGACTGTCTCCTTTTTTTGACATTTCTTTTGTACTTTTATTGCATTTTGTTCTTTGTTTTACTTGAATTATGAACTGTTGTTGTTATATTGCACACTGCAAATATGCATTGCCAGGCAGTGGGCATTATTGCTATGCACATGGTAGCACAACATTTTATGAAGACGGATGATAATTAAAGCATTTGCAACTACTTTGTTTTCATTTCAGGAAGGCTCCTTCTAAAAGCCAAAGAAAGTGTATCTTATATCTCGACTCCATTCTTTTACTTTAAAACAATTTCTAATGTCTTTAGTTGAAAAATTTCTTCACTGATACACCAAATGGATTCAGATGTAATGAAACTCAAGCCAGCAAAAAAAGGATACTAAGGCACTCTGCAAAAACACTTACAGCACACGAGTAACACTGGGCTTTCCCTTTCCTGAAAATGACAACAATTAAAACTTCTACATGAATGACACTTATTACATGTTGTAAGAGATGGCCGGCAGCTCAATCTGGTCAGGACGCCCCTGAGATGGAAGGATGGGGGAAGGCAGCTACTTATGGACACTGCCTCCCCCAAAACGCTTGATGGCAGCTCCCCTAGAGTGTAGCAGTGCCCTGGATTCCCACATGGCATCCTGGGACTTGGAGTTTGGTTTCTCAGCCCTGTTGGGTGCCATGGGTGCCGCCAGGGGGTGCTGTGAAAGGACCTGGGGAGTCATGCTTCCCTTATAGCCTGGTACTAGGAAGTCACGAGGACGGAAGCCCCGAAGTACTTCCAGGCTGATTGAAGAACTTTAATTCTCTGTCTGAACGTCTGAAGTACTGGCAAGTCATGTGGACGGAAGAGCAGAAGCACTTCTGGGTCATGAACTATATAAAGGACTGCTGAAGACCCAGCAAGCGAGCCAGAGTTGGGTGGAGGTGGACAAAGCTTGCTAGGAGGTGTGGTAAGGAGAAAATAGAGAAAGAGAATTGTGTTTATTGTATTTCTTACCTGTGTTATTGTGACTGTGGTGCTTAGGGCACTGTTTATAAAAAGAAGAATTAAAATACTTCTTAGTGTTTTTACCCTGTGTCCTGAGTCTTTCTGTTGGGTTTAAAGGAGCAATAGCGACCTCTAGCGTCCACAATGTAAATTATGAGGGAGAGCCAAAATGAAAAATGAGATTTAAAGAAAGCAACACCCGTGTGAAACCTTTGCTGGCATTGTTGGTAAGTTCAACTCATTGAAAGATGTAATGTTCATTGTACCAAACTGTACATTAAAATGGAAAAGTCCTAGGTCACCTAAAAATTATCATTTTAAAACTGGTTATAAATGTATTTGTTTATTTGTTTGTAAATAAACCACATGATATTAAACTAATAAAAATGAAACATTGTTATAACAAAAAGTAACAGAATATCTTGTGTTTTTAAAGCAAGTTAATATTTTGTGTGGCTTCCCTTAGAATGCAATAATGAACAATTGCACTTTGAAAAATACTGTGTAATTTTGCAATTAGTTCTGTTGTAATTTGTTTAAAGACTCTTGTTGGATTTGCCACAACTCTTCTTTTAACTTTGGCTGCCAATTATTCTTCTTTCTGTCCAAGTGATCCTCCCACAGCTTTAGTAATGTTGAAGACAGGGCTCCGAGGTGGCCATTCTAATACTGTTAGTGTTCCAGCTGGAGACGTCCATCATAATTAGGCCTTAATTATGTTTGCATTTTGTTTAAAGTTGTTACTATTTTCAAAGATGAATTTTTCCCAACAAGTTTCCCTGAAAGTGTAGCATGATAAATCAATATAAAATTTCAGAGTCTTCAGCCAATTTTTACCAGATACTTCAAACTGTTTTTGCTGAATTAAACCCCAAGACCATAGCAGAGCTACCTCTGAGCTTCACAGAAGGGGACAGATAGGCAACTTGTCACCAAATCTCATATGATTATGTATTTATGAACCAAAAAAATTTCAAACCTGGATTCATCTGTCTGTAAGATTTATGTGATATTTTGTCGCTTTAGGGTCGGTAAAAAAAAGTTAGGGCTAGCCACCTTGGTTCTACTGGAGCTCACTGCAAGTATGCTAGTTGGCATTAACACAAAGGATGCGCCTTCACCAATATCTCTGGTACTGTGAAGCATTACCTTTCTGTAAAAGATGCATGTTAAGAGAAGTTGACTATTATAAACCACCTTTTTAATAATAAAAATAATTATTTTACAAATAACCTAATAAATATTTAAACATGTTACTAACATGAAATTGCACATTTTAAAATACAATGTATTTAAAATACTTAATTTTATTGTCCATCAGTTGTTTTTGATTACTTATCTGATTTTTTCCACAGTCCCCATTACTTTGGACAATTCATGCTCTACTATACTTATTTTTGAATTTTTAATTTTAAAATTGATATCTTCATATTTTCTCGTTACTTCATTAATGTGTAGACTGTTAAGATATATCTTGTTCTCCATAGTGTTTGTCCCATGCTGACCCTCTGCCATTTTGTAAGGTAAACAAACAACAATCTCCACCAGTAAAATACAGGAAATGGAAAGTAAATGACTTGTTCATAATTTGTTTCCTCAAAAATGCTTAAGTACATAAATTACACCAAAGATTCCTATAGGTCTCTATGGTCTGTTTAATTAAAAGAGTGTTAGATAAAAGATTGCTAAGTGAGATTATTTTGGTAATAAGAAGAGGCTACACAGGAAGCAGCAATTAGTCTAGAACATTTACAGGCTGGAAAAGCAGCCTAAAGCACTGACTTTAACATTAGTGATTTTTAACTGATGAGTGATTTAAAGCTGATGCTGTTTAGATGCACTTAGTAAAGCATACATTAGTTCTTAAATGAGGAATAAGTTTATAAGAAAATCTACAGGCTGTGTCAACAGCATGCTGTAAATATTGATTTGGTACCAAAATAAAAATATCACGATGATCATAATAAGCAGTTTATTGATTTCATTTACAGTAATAAATGCTTAACAATTTCCTGTAGAAGTATTATATAATGAAGCAGTCACATGCTAAGCCAGTTGCATTGCTTTCATTTATTAGGATTACAAAAAAACATTTTTTTTTATATTTTTAAAGACTTGAAAAATAAACGTCTATTCTTTTCTTGTTAAAATGCTCTGTGTGCATTCCCCTGCACAATGTTATCCATCTCAGTAATAAATCATCCTTTACATTTCATTTTTAATTTTAGTGTTTACACCAAAAAATGGATATAACAATTAATCTGTGTAAGTGAATAAAGAGTGGTTACAGATGGTGGATTTCTAATGAAAATCTTTTCTAAGTATAAATGTTCCTTTCAGAAGTGTTTTTTTATTTCCCATTTGACATGGTACCTTTTCTTAATTAGATAAAGGATCGCAACCATATAATAATGGAATTTCACTGAGGGTTAGCAGTTCTTAAGGGAATAAAATGTTTTTAGTGTTTCCAAAGCCCTCTTTCTCAAGTTTCAATTGATCATTTTCCTGATCTTGCTCGGAAAGTGAAACTGAAGCCAAGTCTACATCCCAGCTGTGGCTATTACATGGTATACTTACCATCTGTAGCTCCATCTCTCAAAATTTAATGTGAATGACAATGTTTCTGTTTCTGACAGATAAAGTTACCATCTATTTCTGTGCAGAATCCAAAGTCCAAACAATGTAATACTGTGCACCTAAGGTCTGACTGAATGATGTCAGGGTTTCATTTTCTTTGGAGAAGATGAATAAATAGATGTTGATGACTTAAAACATTTCAATTCACTTTCATGATACACAATATTTTTATTGTGTGTCAAATGCTGCAGATTAACTGCGGATAAAGGAAGAAACCAATGTGGAAAGCCTATATTTTTCATAATATACATTTTAATACTTTATAGGTAACTATAAAAGGTACAGTTTTAAGCTCATGTCCAAGATTTTAATAATTACTCATATACTCTAATATCAATTTAATGATAAAGTTTAATAAAGGTCATGTTACATTTATTCTGTTGTGATGGTCCAATTTGGCTCCTTGTTCTTCAGCATATCTGGAACCCGGAAATACTAACAGGTCTAAGGAGGATCCGAGCAAGTAAGGACATAAACAATCTGCAAGAATATGGTGAAAAGTGCTTTAATGCTTTTATTCAAGAACAAAGCATCCAAATAAATAAAGCATGGTATCATCTTTTAATAAAAATAATAAATAAATAAATAATCCGTAATATAATCCAGCGCTTGTGGAGGATAAAAGCAGCAATAAATAATCCATTAAAAGCAATCATCAAATCAGGCAGGCTTCAGATTCTTTTTCCGTCTTAGTCTTTCTCTCCTACTCTCTAAATGCCAGCACGTCTTTTTCATACCATCATTTCAGATGACCTTTTTCAAAACTTGTAACCAACAGAGACTCCAATAGCAGCAGTCCTTCTCCCCGGCTCTCGTCCCTGCCACCTCAAGTGGTACCCACTAGGGGATTCAGTTCTGCTGCCTCCATTGGCCTCTACAGGACATTGTGAAATACTTGAGTGCTCCCTGCTCCTCCAGAATGCTCAGTGGCTGTGATCCACCTTTGAAGTTCCATTCCCCCCTTCTTCCTCACTGGATCACTGACTGCTCTGACTCCTCTTCATCGTGCTGGCCAGCCTCCTGGTTTTGCCTTTGTTTTATTTTTTTTTGTTTTATCTCCCCTATCTTACTCAGGCTACTCTTTTATCCCTCAGTAGGAACAACATCTCAAATACAACCCGTAGAAAGTAAATGTTGCAACTGGAACCAATCGTGCACTCATGTGCTAAAGTGATCATCGCCTATCATCCCGTTAAACATTCTGGTGTCGCTTCAGCTTGCACGTACATGGAGCCCAAGCTACACTGTTTTTATTTATAAATCTAAAAATGCATGTCGCGATGGAACTTTCTCATCTAGTCTGTAAAATGAACTTCATGCAAATGACCATAATAAACTCCAATTACACAATAAATAATTACTTGATCAATTTAAAATGTTAAACAAATGATTAAATCAATTATGTATCGTTATGGTATGTACGTTTTTTTTTTATATTTTACAAAAGGCATAATGATAGGCTAGAATTAGCATAGAATAGTATCTTTGTAAAGGTAAACTGAAACGGTTCAACAAAATATGAGTAGCAAAACAGACAGTTATAAGGGTATGATAAATTAGGATGTTTCTATGAAGTTATATTAAGCAATATTGGCTTGTCACCATACAATCAAAGGTACACTTGTGTGATTGTACAAAACTCCTCTCATAGTAGGAAGGAGAAAGAGAAACAAAAATATTTGTACTCTTTGTCAATCCAGATAAAATAAAACTTTAAATAGCCCAGACCTGTCTGAAACGTTTTCCAGCAGAGCCTGAATCCAATATAAATTTCTAATGGCTGAAGTTCAACCCAACCTGAGCTTTTTTTTTTTAAAGTTGTTTAATAAAACATCTGCAATGTGAGTTTCTTTATGCTAGTGCGTATACTATCCATCCATCCATTTTCCAACCCGCTGAATCCGAACACAGGGTCTGCTGGAGCCAGTCCCAGCCAACACAGGGCACAAGGCAGGAACCAATCCTGGGCAGGGTGCCAACCCACCGCAGGACACACACAAACACACCCACACACCAAGCACACACTAGGGCCAATTTAGAATCGCCAATCCACCTAACCAGCATGTCTTTGGACTGTGGGAGGAAACCAGAGCGCCCGGAGGAAACCCACGCAGACACGGGGAGAACATGCAAACTCCACGCAGGGAGGGCCCGGGAAACGAACCCGGGTCCCCAGGTCTCCCAACTGCGAGGCAGCATGCGTATACTATAATAAGATTAATTTCTCAGTACTTTAGTTCTTGTGCTGAGTTGCATCCTCTTCATTCTCCAAGACTTGCAACAAAAATAAGTTTGTGAGTCAACAATCTCCAAAAGCTAGCTGGAACAGACCAGGGTACAGATGCACAAACACTATATACAGCAACACTGTCTCGAGTATACTGCACACCGGTGTGGCTTAACAGTGCCTGTGTATCCAAAATTGATGTTCAATTAAATAACACAATGGAGCAGTAAAATTGACCCAGCTTGCTTGACTACCAGTGCTAACCATTATAGCACTGCTGAAATTGAGGTGCGCAGCTGCCACTATGCAAGAGTTTAGCAAATGTTGAGAGATTCAAACTCTTTATTATTTGAAGAGATTCAAAATCTACCTGACCTCCTATTGTGTTCACATAAACCTCCTTTGACAGTAGATCTAACTTTGACCGGTGAAGAGTTCTATTTGGATGAGAAGTGGAAACAAATTTGGATTGCTGTTAACCGTGTTAATGCCTACCTCATCATCGATCTGATTACCCAAGTGCCTGGGTTTGAGCTAAGATGATGCAAATGGGTGCTACTGAATTAAATTAGAATGGACCAAGGAAGTTGTGTTTAGCTGCATACATGAGGCATCCCAGAAACACCATCGTGTGACTGTGGAGGTGAGAGGCAGACAATTCAACACATAATTGACACATAGGTGATTTGATGGCAGTTTAAATGTCCTACATCAACTTTTATCCACTGCAAGGACTACCTGTAGAGTCTAAATATTAATTTGTAAAAATGCACTGGTCGTGTTTAAAAGTCATACAAATAATAATCATTACTTGTAGTATTGGCTGTTTGATTTTTTTTTTCTTACAGGAATCTGGTCTATATGCAGAAGGACAGCACCTCACCCTTAGTACTCGGTATTGTGCCTCAGAGTTATGTCTTATCACTACTCATTGATTTGTTTTACACAAATTATTGCATTTCACTTGCACTTTATTTAAGGACAGTCAGGTTTACTAATTCCATATCTCTTTGGGGTTTGAACACCAATGATGATACTGCACTAAGAAATGAGGTACCAAAAGTGGTCAAATGGTGTGGCCATAATAATCTGTGATTAGATATTAATAAAACAAAACAACTGATGCTGGATTTTAACCAAGGCAAAAGGTGACTTCACCTTCATTTATCGATAGATAGAATGTAGAGTTAGTGGAAAAGTTTAGTTTCTGATCACCTGGGCAAAGAAGATTCTTTAATCCAGATCTGGCACAAAGTAGTACATTATTTATTGATGAATTGGAGACTGACTATTAGATAGATAGATAGATAGATAGATAGATAGATAGATAGATAGATAGATAGATAGATAGATAGATAGATAGATAGATAGATAGATAGATAGATAGATAGATTAATTGAGTGTGCATAATTATTTATTACTTTAGTCGGGACTAGATCCTATTCATTCTGCTAAGAAAGCCCCTGTAACCATTAAGAAGTTTGATTAGGTTCGACAATGCACAGATAAATTACAAATTCCACTTTAATTTGATATCAAATGTAATTCTTTCAGATCTGGGTAGTCTGCACCATTTGATATTTTCACATCAAGATGTTTTATTTCAAAAAGTTTATCTGACAGATTATTAATAGAGTATTTGGCTTTATATAGCTGTAATCTCCCCCTCATATGTAAAACATGCCAGCTATTAGCTTGTTTATTGACATGTTGCATTTAAATAATACATATCACTTTTTCCAGAAGAAACTCTTACATTAATGCCAGTTTTGACCATTTCTATACATTCCATATCTTTATGCATGATTTCCAAAATTACATTATTTTGTTCAGGTTTGGCAATGTCATCTGATCTCCCAGAAAACCTCATTTGGTAGAAGTAGCTGATGTACATCATAAAAAAAAACATTAGCTTTCTAAAGAAGCTGCCTTCCACTGTGATTTAACTCAAGTTATCAAGTGCTCCATACTGGATACTGTAGTTTAACATTACTGTCAGGTTATGCCTGTGGTTAGGAGTTTTAGAAAGGCCTACCTACTGTGCTTTAAAACAGTAAGCAGAATTTCTCATCTATACAACTGTACATTTATTGGAGCACTAACTGATGAGAGCAGAGAAGCTGGCAGTTTAGAGGTGAGCAGTTTGCATTTATTGGCCGCATGATTATAGTAAGTGCTTTCTATTTAATGAGCCCATGATTCCTAGTTACCTAGTCAGCATATTAAAAATAATTTGCATGTGGAGTTGTCATTTATGGGTACTGTAGCTTGGACTGTTATGAGTGTAAGCGTTTTACAACTCTCTCTACCATAATGCTGAACTTTTAAACCACAGTAAGCAGGTATTGTTTTGGTTCCCCTCATTCACTCACTTCCTTTGTAAAAATACATTCAATTTCAAGCATACGAAAAAAAACAGTACTTATTAGATCCTCAGGGAAAAAAATAAGTAAAAAATTGTCACTCAGTGGCTGGAGATCTGACCTATGAGTAAAAGTCAAACACAGTTTCTTCTGCTGGCCTTTGGCATTCACTATCCATTATATTGCAGAAACCAGCCAGGCGAGCCTCACTTCTGCTGACACAGATTACTGAAGTAAATTAAGGCCTGGAACCTGATGAACATGATAAGATTATGTTTTGCTAAGATGAGAAGGGATCAGAAATAACCTGTGATATTATTTCCCTTTTTGATGAATTTATGGGCTGGAGTTTGTGATTTTTTTTAATTGAACTTTACTGTTCATCTCACACTCAAATCTTCAGCTTGGAAGTATAATAAACTGTGTGGTATGCAGCATATAGTTATTTAAATGTTTGTGTGGTCTTCATTTCACAATTCTAAACCATACTAGTTAGGACTGCTCTTATTTTTACAGGTTACAGTGTCCAAATCATAAGGTGTGATACTTTTCCAAATTAAAAAAAAAAATAGATTTTTAATTTTATGTCTCTCCCTTGATCTTTTCAGGAAGCAGAATTAGTGGTCATACTTAACTAATCTCTTCTTATTTTACATTTTAATCTCTGATTCCTGTTACAATATTTTAATAGGGATCTTCTCTATTAACATTACTGATTCTGTATTCAGTTTTTACTTTGTACCCTCAATTTACTCTTATGTATTATCAGTTCAACTTTACTTGCATAGACTTTTGTAATTTACTTGATTTTCAGTGTCCTTGTTATATAATGTTACTTTCAGATTGGAAATGAGGTAATGTAATTTGTTTGCTATGTAAAGTGATTAGTAAAGTGTGCTCTGTGTAGGGTTCTATATAAAAGTAGGACTGATTAATTAATGTTTTATATCAAATGTGATATTAAATTAATACAAGTCCATTTAAGATAGATAGAAAAAATATTGATCCCTCTAGGATATTGCAGTGTTATTGCAGACTATTTATGACTAGCTGTCATAAATATACCAGACTGTACAGAATGCAAAATTTACTCAAATCTAAACAAAATAAAAAATGTAAAATATTACACCTCAGAGAACATATTTTAAACTTTGATAGTACCTGTAGTGTCATAAAAGAAATGCCATGTTTGCACTTTCTGCAGCACCATAGTAGAGTCAGATTAGTGCTGAAGGTGTGCCACAGTTCAAACAGAGTACCAACAACTGAGCCAGAATCCCTGCCAAGATCAAGAGGAACCTACTATGTTAACATAATAAGGCTGTTGGCATTTTCTGTCTTCATGCTACTGTCCTAAAATAACACCACATAAAAGAGCACACATGAAAACAATGGTTAATGTAATACAAAATGAAATGTTTCATCCATTTCAAAGCCTCTCATGAAATATAGTCAACTTGTTCTATGCATAGCTTCAATATTTACCAATATCTGGAGACCTCTAGTGGTTGATTCCTCTGTAGCCACGATAATCCTGAGACATCATGGAGGGACCTGCGGCTGGAGGTGTGAAATTGAGCATCATGGAATAATGCTATCTTGAAAATGTTATATATTAGGCTTTAATGACAAAATTCACGTACACATATTTATTAGTGCTTGGTATTCATATTGGCCTTTACCTGCACACATACGATGATCCGCTAAATTGATTTTTTTTAGATCTGGAGACCCAATGAATGGCAAGACCTTTCATTTCATGCCTACCAGCTGCAGGTCTCTGGAGTTCTGTTGCCAGACCCTTCTCATATTTGCACGCCATTTCAGATATCTAATCAGATGCATTTCTATTTGCCTAAATACAGCACTTTGGCTTGCTCAACTTCACATTCTCCCTTGATAAAGAGTGGAGCCATGGAAACCTTTTCCTAAGCTCCACGACAATTTCTTTGTTTTTGCAAATGTTGCAGATGCTGTAGCTGAAGTAGCACCGTTCATACACCGGGCTTTGTAGTCCACCTCCTGCCCACTACTTATATAATATTTGGAAAAATATGTCTTATTCAGTCTTCTTTTATGCTTTTTCTTTCACATTGATAACTACCTTAACAAATAAATATTTGTTGGACTCACTTTCTTGGTGTATTGTTTTGGACGTTTGCCTTAATATGACTGCTTTATAGCACCAAAGTGTACAACTTTATGTGCATGTGGATAGCTGCTTTAAGCAAAGAGACATAACTAGATCAGCACAAATAGACCAAATGGTTAGCTACACCAAAGTAGGTGCCTGCTCACCACGTTACTTTTTATTAAAGGTGCCCCTGCCCCCATACCCCTCCCATACTCAGCTGCTAACCCCTGTGATAATATGACAGTCACCCACACCAGGTGCTCCTACCACTATACCTTGAATGTATTATCATGGAAATTATATTCATTATTCATTTGCCTATGTTGTCGATATAAGTGTTAAGTATAGATAGATAGATAGATAGATAGATAGATAGATAGATAGATAGATAGATAGATAGATAGATAGATAGATAGATAGATAGATAGATAGATAGATAGATAGATACTTTATTAATCCCAAGGGGATTAATAGCATTAATTAGCATCCCAGGTATAAAGCCTTACCTGTGTGTGGACAGCTGCCTCAAGCAAAGGGACTTACTAGAGCTGCACAAGCAGACCAAATGGTTGTCTTCAGACCTGAGCGATACCCATGCCAATCACCAAAGCAGGCGTCTGCACACCACAGGCCTTTCTTTTGAATACATCTCTTCTCAGTCACTAACCCCTGTGGGGATATGGCAATCGTCCACACCAGCTGCCATGAACAATATATCTTGACTCAATCAAACAATATAAAATCAACTGAATTGATGTAAAGAAAAATGGTTGAAAACACAGCAAAACAGATGGTAGCAAAAGTAGGAAATATATTTGAAAATAATCTTTAAAGTGTTAGGAAATTATTTGAAGGAGAGTATTCTTAAAGAAATACTTAGGTAGAAAATACAGGTGATGGAGGTTGAGTCTTTTCCTGTCTAGGTCCAGAGCTGCTTCATATTGTTGTTCAGTCTGTAGAGGTCTTGTCAGTTTCTTTGGGTTCTACTTTCTTGTGTTGTTCTCTTCTCCGCTCTCCTTGCTCGGCTCTCTGTCCTAAGTACAGCATGCATGCCAAAGTACAGGCCTCACCAAGGACTAATAAATTTCAAAAGGTGTTTGAAACAATCAGGCTTTTTTGTAATTAGGATTCTAAACAAACATCTAAAATGTACAAGATTCAAGTCAGTAAAACAGAGAGTTTAAAGTTCAAGGAGGCTCTGTTCAAATAAAGAAAAAACGTCCAGTTTTTCTGATTTCTGGTTGTTTACTCAGGTGTACTAATTGCTGGCAGGATAATCAGTAATAGCATACAGTACATAGTTCAAATTTTGACTTACCTACAGCGTTTCTATTTTATATATTGTTTAATTCATAGTTCAATATTGTCAGATTGAACGTTTTATTCTTCTTACAGTATATTTCTATTCCAAAAAACTTGGAATTTTACAATTGCATCTATATAATTAAGGGCAGAGAAGCAGCAAGAGATGGTCTAGAGAAGTCAGTCCTGTAATGGACAGAAACACTTTAAATGGTATGGCTCATCCTTCACTATTAGGCCTACATGTGTATGGTGCATACTTTAAAAGGTAAATTACAAGCCACACCAGAGCAAACAAAAACAAGAGTTTATGCTTGACAGGAATAAACACAGAAATATACATGATGGTGTGATCTGAGGTTTTGCTCTTTGTAGTTAGGCATTTGCCAAGATGACAGACTATATTCTTTTAAAACTTTCACATTTGAGGGCTTATTCTGGAAATTCTCTTTGAACTTTCCTTTGAAGAAAACATCTCATCCTCTTAATCACATTGCAGTGCAAGTATAGAGCATATTATCTACTACTGACTTCTTCTGAGAGGCAAATTTAAATATCTCTACCTATGCATCTTAACCTTAAATGATCACTCGTATTTCAATTCTTGATGCATGATTAAAATCAAACCAGATGTTGAGTACATATATCAGTGTGTTAATATGAGGCCGAACTATTAACTCTTTCAAAATGATGCATTTTGCCATAAATATAGTGAAAAAAAATCTAAATATAATGAATATTGTTATATCTTTCAGGTTATGACCACATATGAATATGACCTTCATTTTCTAGACATTATGTAATAACTAGAAATACAGTGGCGTGAAAAACTATTTGCCCCCTTCCTGATTTCTTATTCTTTTGCATGTTTGTCACACAAAATGTTTCTGATCATCAAACACATTTAACCATTAGTCAAATATAACACAAGTAAACACAAAATGCAGTTTTTAAATGATGGTGTTTATTATTTAGGGAGAAAAAAAATCCAAACCTACATGGCCCTGTGTGAAAAAGTAATTGCCCCCTTGTTAAAAAATAACCTAACTGTGGTGTATCACACCTGAGTTCAATTTCCGTAGCCACCCCCAGGCCTGATTACTGCCACACCTGTTTCAATCAAGAAATCACTTAAATAGGAGCTGCCTGACACAGAGAAGTAGACCAAAAGCACCTCAAAAGCTAGACATCATGCCAAGATCCAAAGAAATATAGGAACAAATGAGAACAGAAGTAATTGAGATCTATCAGACTGGTAAAGGTTATAAATCCATTTCTAAAGCTTTGAGACTCCAGCGAACCACAGTGAGAGCCATTATCCACAAATGGCAAAAACATGGAACAGTGGTGAACCTTCCCAGGAGTGGCCGGCCGACCAAAATTAACCCAAGAGCGCAGAGACGACTCATCCGAGAGGTCATAAAAGACCCCAGGACAACATCTAAAGAACTGCAGGCCTCACTTGCCTCAATTAAGGTCAGTGTTCACGACTCCACCATAAGAAAGAGACTGGGCAAAAACGGCCTGCATGGCAGATTTCCAAGACGCAAACCACTGTTAAGCAAAAAGAACATTAGGGCTCGTCTCAATTTTGCTAAGAAACATCTCAATGATTGCCAAGACTTTTGGGAAAATACCTTGTGGACTGATGAGTCAAAAGTTGAACTTTTTGGAAGGCAAATGTCCCGTTACATCTGGCGTAAAAGGAACACAGCATTTCAGAAAAAGAACATCATACCAACAGTAAAATATGGTGATGGTAGTGTGATGGTCTGGGGTTGTTTTGCTGCTTCAGGACCTGGAAGGCTTGCTGTGATAGATGGAACCATGAATTCTACTGTCTACCAAAAAATCCTGAAGGAGAATGTCCGGCCATCTGTTCGTCAACTCAAGCTGAAGCGATCTTGGGTGCTGCAACAGGATAATGACCCAAAACACACCAGCAAATCCACCTCTGAATGGCTGAAGAAAAACAAAATGAAGACTTTGGAGTGGCCTAGTCAAAGTCCTGACCTGAATCCAATTGAGATGCTATGGCATGACCTTAAAAAGGCGGTTCATGCTAGAAAACCCTCAAATAAAGCTGAATTACAACAATTTTGCAAAGATGAGTGGGCCAAAATTCCTCCAGAGCGCTGTAAAAGACTCATTGCAAGTTATCGCAAATGCTTGATTGCAGTTATTGCTGCTAAGGGTGGCCCAACCAGTTATTAGGTTCAGGGGGGCAATTACTTTTTCACACAGGGCCATGTAGGTTTGGATTTTTTTTCCTCCCTAAATAATAAAAACCACCATTTCCAAACTGCATTTTGTGTTTACTTGTGTTATATTTGACTAATGGTTAAATGTGTTTGATGATCAGAAACATTTTGTGTGACAAACATGCAAAAGAATAAGAAATCAGGAAGGGGGCAAATAGTTTTTCACACCACTGTAGGTGATTGCACTTTCAAACTATTCTGTCAATAAAAATGAATAAAAATACAGTTTTCTGGGATAAAATAGCTCATCCAAAGCTTAAATATTTTATAAACTGAGTATCACTTCTATTTGATGGCCCAGACAATTGAAAATGATTAGCAAATCATTAAACATCAGCTAAAAGGGTATCTCTTTAGATAAAACAAATTCAATCTAGTTAAGTTTTAAATATTCAGATAGGCAGCAATACATTGTGTCAACAGTACAGTAATCCCTCCTCCATCACGGGGGTTGCGTTCCAGAGCCACCCGCGAAATAAGAAAATCCGCGAAGCAGAAACCATATGTTTATATGGTTATTTTTATATTGTCATGCTTGGGTCACAGATTTGCGCAGAAACACAGGAGGTTGTAGAGAGACAGGAACGTTATTCAAACACTGCAAACAAACATTTGTCTCTTTTTCAAAAGTTTAAACTGTGCTCCATGACAAGACAGATATGACAGTTCTGTCTCACAATTAAAAGAATGCAAACATATCTTCCTCTTCAAAGGAAACAGAGAGTAAAGCAAACAAATCAATAGGGCTGTTTGGCTTAAGTATGCGAAGCACCACGGCACAAAGCTGTTGAAGGCGGCAGCTCACACCCCCTCCGTCAGGAGCAGAGAGAGAGAGAGAGAGAGAGAAACAAAATCAAAAATCAATACGTGCCCTTTGAGCTTTTAAGTATGCGAAGCACCGTGCAGCATACTTAAAAGCTGCACACAGAAGGTAGCAACGTGAAGATAATCTTTCAGCATTTATAGATGAGCGTCCGTATCGTCTAGGTGTGCGAACAGCCCCCCTGCTCACACCCCCTACGTCAGGATCACAGATAGTCAGCGCATGAGAGAGAGAAAGAAAAGTAAGTTGGGTAGCTTCTCAGCCATCTGCCAATAGCGTCCCTTGTATGAAATCAACTGGGCAAACCAACTGAGGAAGCATGTACCAGAAATTAAAAGACCCATTGTCCTCAGAAATCCGCGAACCAGCAAAAAATCCGCGATATATATTTAAATATGCTTACATATAAAATCCGCGATAGAGTGAAGCCGCGAAAGGCGAAGCGCGATATAGCGAGGGATCACTGTACTTTCAAACACCCTTACAAGAAGAACCATCAAAGTTCATATGTCATGGGGAGGGTGGGGGGATATAAAGCAATTTCGTAAGGATTTACAGGTATGGTTACATTTAAAAAACAAAAGAGACTGGGAGACTAGTATCTGAAGGAGAAAGGAAAGCATTGTACAATTAAGTTGAGTGATCTGCTCAAGCAGGATCCAAAGTTAAATAATAATAACCTTATTTTGGAATGTGCAATTACCCTTTGGTATTGCGTCTTGCGTATTTGTTATTGGTTTGTTTTTGATATTAATTTTTTTATTGCTTCTTTATTAATGTAATTGCAAATACATTTTGGATTTGTTTTCCAACGCTGACCATATGCTGTAATAATTTGGTGTTCACAAATAGTGGTATTTTTGTGGTTTCTTACTGTATATGTACAGCCTAATGAGGCAGGGCCACCTCCTGATGCAGTGTGGGTGCTGGCCACAGCTAGTATTTAAGGATGAAGTATTTTTCACTTTGGCTTCAACATTATTTGGTTTGTGATTCCTGAGTTGTTTAGAGATTCTTAAATTTTTTAATCCCTCCTTTATTTATAAGGTACTGTTAATAGTTTGCTTATTTTTTTAGATTTGTTTCCTTTTTTAGATTTGTCTTTTCGATAAAACTTCATTTCCTCCATTTTTCTTGTACTGTTCTTTTTGTAATTTTTTAAAAATAATTTCTTTACATATAAAAAAACATTTTGTTGTCTTTGAACCAGAGGTTTTGCTTCACCTCTCACCCTTTATGAGCATGTTGAACTTGTAAAAGCATTAGTCCAATTTCTACACTTACATTTTTCTGCTTTTTAAAATTTATTTGCTTTTATCCAGACAGATTTATAAAAAAAACTCAAGAAAATCAGGTAAACATCAGTCAGGGACTGTCTAGCATGACAAGGTTGCATAATTGTCCATCACATCTGAAGATATTAAAACAAAATACAAGCTAGTTACAATTTCTGTTTGACAAAAATTCACCAAACACGAGAGTCTTCAAATGCTTCTTAAAGTAATTGATGGAGTCAGAATTTTAAATGGAGATAAGCAGCATGTTCTACCAACGAAGAGCTACACATGAAAAGAATTTTGATTGAGATTTGATGCCAGATGGAAGCAGCATCATCACAAATCGTTTATGAGCTGAAAAGAGTGGGCCTTTGCAGGCAGAAATCTTACAATTTTAATTTGAGACTAGGCTATCCAGGATGAGGCCTGACCTGTAAGGAAGGCAGGTCTGACCTTTTGTGTACAGTATGTGTGTGTGTGTGTGTGTGTATTTTTTTTTTCTTGAGGTCTGCTCCCCTTTTTGTGTAGGCAGGAATTTAGAACATTAGAATCATCTAGACGAGAACAAGCCATTCAGCCAATTAACTTAATTCTTCTAAAATAATATTAAGTCCAGTTTTGAAAGTCCCTAAAGTCCTACTGTCCACCACACTACTATGTAGCTTATTCTATATGTCAATGGTTCTTTGTGTAAAGAAAAATTTTCTAATTTTTGTACAAAATTTACCCTTAACAAGTTTCGAACTTTATCTCCATGTTCTTCTTGAACTCATTTTAAAATAACAGTGTCGATCCACTGTAGGAGATCTCTTCATAATTTTAAACACATCAATCATGTCTCCTCTTAATGTTCTTTTGCTTAAACTGAAAAGACTGTGGTACCCGGCTGGGGTTCATGCCCGGCCGGGATGCCCAGGAGGACCGGAGGAGGGCTTGTGCCTCCTCCAGAACATGAGGGGGTGCCTGCCCTGGTTGCTTTGGGGCTTGGAAGCTCAACCCTGTAGGGGCCCATGGTCACCGCCAGGGGGCGTCCCGATGCCTTGGGAGCCCTGGACCTCAGCACTTCCGCCACACCCGGAAGTGCTGGGGGGAAGAGGATTGGGGACACCCGGAGGACTCCCGGATACACCGCCAGAGCTTCCGCCACACTGGGGTGTGGCTACAGAAGCTCCTCATGATGCACCTGGAGTCCATCCGGGGTGTATAAAAGGGGCTGCCTCCCTCCAGTCATTGGCAAGAGTCGGGTGGAAGAAGGACGGAGCTCAGAGGAGAGGAGCGGAGGTGGACCAGAGACTGAAGGCATTGTGTTGTGTGGCCAAGGACTTAAGGGGTGATTGGTGCTGCGGCACTGGGTTTGTGCACTGTAAATATGAATAATACACGTGTGTGTGGTGAAACCATCTTGTCTACCTGTCTGTGTCTGGGCTGTTACCCACAAGACTCAGATTTTAATATTTCCTAATATTTCATCCCTTGTATCCTTGGAATCAGGCTAGTCACTCTACTCTGGACTTTTTCTAGCACTACTAGAAAAACAACCACTGTGTTATGAAGCTTGAGCATAACCTCTTTGGAATTGTACTCCCCACATCATGCTGTATAACTTAACATTCTGTTACCCTTCTTAATGGCTTCTGAACAGTGTCTGGCAGTTGATAGTGTCAAGTCCACTACAACTCCAAAATCCTTCTCATAAGGTTTACTTTCGATTTTCGGCCCTCCCATTGTGTATTGAAACCTAACATTTTTTACAACTTACTCTGTAATGACTCAACGGATTCTAGATTATCTGGTAATCCACCTAGCTGGGTATCATCTGTGATCTTAACCAACTTGTTACTTATAGTGGTATCCAAATCATTTATATATATTAAAAATAGCAGCAGCCCTAGCACTGACCCCTGTAGAACACCACTCTCGACGTCAGCCAATTCTGACAAAGTTCCTCATACCATAAAGCTCTGCTTCCTGTGTCTGAGCCAATTTTGCATCCATTTACAAACAACACCCTGACCTCCCACTTCTTTTACTTTGATGCCCAACCTCTCATGTGGCACCTTACCCAAAAGCTTTTTGTAAGTCAAGATAAATAATATCATAGGCAGCACTTTAATCATATTCTTTTGTTGCTTCCTCATAGAATTCCAGTATGTTGGCAAAACATAACCTCCCTCTTCTGAACCAGTGCTCACTGTTCAGTAAACCCCTGTTCTTACCGTGTGTTGTTCAATCTTATCCTTCCATTTATTTACCTGTGATGCACATTAAGCTTACTGGTCTATAGTTGTTTGGATCTGACTGGTCACCCGTTTTATATGATGGGATAATATGTGCCATTTTCCAGTCCTTTGGAATTTCCCTAGTGCGTAGTAACTTCCTAAAAATATACATCAAGGGTTTATATATGTACTTGGTAACCTCCTTAAGAACCTGAAGGTAAATATTATCTGGTCCTGGTGATTTGTTTGATTTCAGCCTGTTTAATCAAAGCATTACTTGTCCCTCTGCCATTTCCAAACCACTCAGTACCTGCTTAGTAGTCCTTTTTACTGCTGAGAGTTTATCTACTTCCTCACATGCGAATACCTCAGAAAAATGTGAATTTGGAGCACCTGCTATTTCACTGTACTTTTTAATTCCCCTTTACTATTCCTGATTCATTTCATCTCATCCTTGACTGTTCTTTTACTACTAAAATACTGAAAGAATCTCTTTGGGTCATCTTTCACCTTATCTGCTATGTTTCTCATTAACTGTCTTTTAGCCTCCCTAATATCCTTTTTAATGGTTGCCTTCATGTTCTCAAAAAGATATACACTGACGTTACTGTCTGCATTGGGTGGTCTAGAACACATTCCTAAAATAAGGTCTCTTTCCCTAATGCTTTCCAAACAAAGCCACGTGTCCTCACTAAGATGGGGTTCATCGTCCAACTGAAAAGGACTTGTGTTTAAATTCTGTTTGACATAAACAGCAACTCCACCTTATTTTCAATTCTGTCTATCCTTCCTAAAAAATGTGTATCCCTGTATGTTATACTCATCCCCATCTCTGTTATTTAGCCAGGTTTCTGTTATTGCTATAATATTATAATTATACTCCACTACATACAACTCCAACTCACTTGTTTAGTTTTTGATACTTCTAGCATTAAGGCAACCTATTTTTAACATGTTACTGATTTTATTTTTGCATTTAAACAGTGGGTTAGAATTTATATTACTATGCATTTGTATTTTTACACTATTGTTTGTTCCTTCATGTGCAGTTCTAAACCTGGCCTATCCTAAACTCCTTGAACCTCCCATACCTAGTTTAAACAATCCTCAACAAACCTATTCATATGTCTTCCCAACACATTTGTGGCCCTCCGGTTCATATGTAAACCTGTCATGGTGGAACAGGTACCATCTATCCCAAAACGAGTCCCAATGCTCCATAAACCAATACCCTTCTACCCAACACCACGATTTGAGCCATGCGTTATACCTTCTAATCTCCTGAGTTTTACCTGGACTGACACATGTCAGTTCTGCTCCTCTGCCTGGCACCTAACTCTTTACATTTGGATCACAGAAGTCACTGAGGTAAAGGAGAATAGGAGGTTGTAGAGCAGGCTGTATTATGAGAATATAGGGATTATGAAAAAAGCATAGTAAAAAGTTGAAAACTTTTAGTGCCTGATTTCATCCTTTAATGAACTGATCACTGCTTTTGGTTCCAGTTGCTGACTCATGTTCATTGTTGCTCCAGCCCCCTTTGACACTGCACTAGGTAAGGCCAGTTAGCCAAAAGTTACATATGGATTTATTGAAGGATGAATAAATTTACTTTTTAATACACTTTTTCAATGTAGTTTCCTCCATTTAAACTGGGTAACTAGACACCACTGTGCTCTGTACACAGCTACTGTATGTCAACATTATGAATAGTTGCAAAGGTTCATTTGTGAATATTTCAACTGGGACTCTGGGATGGAGCACTTTTTAGTGACTATCTGTGCAGCTGTCAGCTGAATAAAATATTAGTTTTGTATTAATTTCTGGATTTTGTCTGAGTCCCCTTGTTATCCTAGTCAGTTTGAAAATGGATGGATTAATCTCTCTGCAGCTGCCTGACTGTATATTGGAGTTAGTTAATGGATCACACTGAATTAAAGAATAACACTCTACAAAACACTTAGGCGGTTCCTGTTGAAAGCTACCGTTGAGAGAGAGAAATTGAAATTGAGACGTTCAGCAAACCTTACAGAACATAAGCAGAAAATACTGATACCCTGCTTTTACAAAATCCAATGTTAAAGTGTAGTGGTCATTTTTCCTCCAAACACTATCAAGTATCTTGACATACCCTTGTGCTTCTTGGGTCTGATGGTTTAGAAAATGAGTGGATGGATTGAAAAGAAAATTAAAATACATTTATTCAAATTTGGTTTGGTAATCACCCTTGAAAATGCATGTTCAGCTGAAAACATTTTCTGCAGCACATATTTTGGAATTTGCTGTTATCTGAATGAATGTATATATTATCTGTTGTTGCATATATGCTCATGGGAGAAAACTTAAGGTCTTAAATAACTGTAATTGTCCACCAGACTAGGGGTTGGCACTGTTGTCTAATGCTTCCTCTTTTTCTACCTCTAAGGCCAGCTAACTAATTTCTCCCACAATGACATCACTTCCGGTTCACTAGGACCCGCCCCTTCCTGTCTTCTGAATATATAATCTGCAATCTTTACAATACTAAACAGTTCTGTTTTGAGCTCTGTCTGAAAAGACCCATCTTTTACATACTTGGTTCAAGTATACGGGGTTTACCCCATTGGTACTCTCCAACTTGTTCGTGTTTCTTTGTTACACTGTATATTGCAAAAAAAGTATATATTTGCTGTTGTAATAAACATGGCAATTACATTGTCATTGTTACATATTTGCATTTTTTTCTTTGAATGTTTGCACATATACAGTATGTTGTTTACTTATTTCACTTTGTTTTATGTTTTGCTCCACATTGTGTCTTTTACTAATACCTCTTTGGGCAAACATGCTCCTGAAATAAGGGTATGTTTGGTCTCTGTGGTTATTGCAATAGAGTGAGCCTTTAGTGCTACTACATCACAGTCCCACAAGATTGGGTTCAAAATATTTCCCTAGTCAATCTCTGTGTAGAGTGTGCACATCTTCCATTTGTTTGTATGTACCTTATCTGGGTTTTCCAGTTTCACTCCTTATTCCTGAAATTTGAAGTTAGGGGTTGACTGGAAGTGATATATTAGTTGCTCCCAACAAAATGTTCATAATCCGCCTGTATGGAAACTCTAAATAGGTAGCACCTCAGATTTCATTTAAAAGGAAACATGAAGGAATTGAACATGAAAATACAATTCCAAGACTAGGTGTTACTTTCCCCACCTACATTCAAGAGTAAACGCTAAAGTGAATGACTGAACTGCTGCTGCTCTACCAACACTTTGGTCTGCTCTGTACTTTATATAATAACAAACATGAACATCAGACTTGCTCTGACATACACAATACAATACAATACAGTTTATTTTTGTATAGTCCAAAATCACACAGGAAGTACCGCAATGGGCTTTAACAGGCCCTGCCTCTCGACAGCCCCCGAGCCTTGACTCTCTAAGAAAACAAGGAAAAACTCCCAAAAAAAACCTTGTAGGGAAAAATGGAAGAAACCTTGGGAAAGGCAGTTCAAAGAGACACCCCTTTCCAGGTAGGTTGGGCGTGCAGTGGGTGCAGAGACTACAAAAGGACATTAATTTTGGGGTTGTAGCTGCATGAATACTGGCTAGATGCTATTGACAAAATAAAGCATCTATCAGCAGAAACTAGATCTGTTAACTAAAAGGGGCCTTGATCCAAACACCAGAGGTTACATCTTTCTTCAAAATTTGTTGTATTCATCTCTTCAGTCATCATTGGAAAGCTGAAAGCTGATGATCCACTCTCTTTGGAGCAAAAAATAAACCACTATCTGCAGAACAAAAGCTCACAATTTTTTTTTTTTTGGCTAGGAAGCTACCCTCCATTGGGGCCTAGGAGCTGGATGCATTGAGCTAGCTCTAAGATCTAAGATCCACTCCTCTGATCCAAGCTCTGTGCCAGTGATTGAGCCTAGTCAGGGAAGGCTGAGAAACAGCATTACTTTAAGAAGGGAACTTTAGCACCTACAGTCTTGTGCCAGGAAGAGTAAAGCTTGTTCTTATGAAGCTGCACAGGACACAGCAAAGGGCAACATCACAGCACACGACAGACAAAGGACCATGTAGCAAAAACCAAGAAACCAATGTCTTCCACTTTAAACCTGGAGCAACGACAAACAGCTCCACACACCATCAGACTCCATCCTTAAAGGTTTGTTATAGTAAAACTGTTTATCTGTGGAAATATAAATTGCAACACAGAAGTTTAGAGTAGAGTTCTATATTTGTTTAGTCTGTTTTGCATTTTTCTACTATGTTGATACAGTATATATGCAGTTTTCATATTTCAATAATCCTTATAAACAAATTGTATTATTCTCTTTCATGAAACAAGTGTGCTTCAAACCTTGATATAAATGTAATGGCTGGAAACCCATACTATAGAGAAAGGTAAGGAATATAAAGTGGGACCATTACCAAATTATCTAATTAATTACTTCCATCGCCAAAGGCAAAACTCTTAATTAATAAACCGATTAATGTCAATAAAGTGAAAGTCTGTACCATTTGACAAAAATGTCTCATTGGTTAACAGAAATCCTAATTTTCATTATCTCCTTTTTTAAAGGATACTGCATGCCAATCTACTGCATATATTTATGCTTTCCTTTCATACACAGTTGCAATTTAACCTACAGTTAGGATTACCTTTAGCATGGGAAAGATTCTATATAAATAAAATGTATTATTACTTTTATTATCTAATTGCTTCTTAACACTGAATATTAAGAAATCCATAGGCCACAAGTTTACTTTAATTTGTTTCCTTCCAATCAGATTTTTACAGACTTCTGTTTTGTCCTTTCTGTTTACTGCATACTGTAATTAGGGTTGAGTAATTTCTATCTCTTTGCCAGGAGTGCAGTTTGAAGAAATACTCCAAGCAATGTGCCAAAAGTTGGCTACTGACAAAGGCTTTTTTACAATTTATAATAACTGAGTTCAAGGCATGGGAGAATTCAATTCCGAAGAGCAATTTAGCAGAGCCAATTTGAGGTTTGAACTCTTACACTGATGTTGGTTTTCTGAAGTGAGATATTAATTACAGTTTGCATTGTTTTTAATTTTTCTTCCTACATCAGTTGTTAATATCTATACTACTAATTCTCTTTTGCAAAAGTACAACCCAAAACCTTACCCAATATATGCAGCAGTAGTAGTACATACTCTATAGTGTCTTGACATAACATGATGGCTCCTGTAACAGAGTACACTCCTCACGGTTGATATGGACCTATGCAGTTTGTCTGTATCAAGATTGTCCCTGTTACCTTGGAAACAATGCTAAGCTGCTAAGCAACAGCTACAGAAGTATATAAGATGATAAAACTTTTAGCCTACATTCCTTTTTGTACTGTTGGCTTTCATGGCCATTATAAAAGCGCATTTGTTTTGAATCTTTAACCTAATACATTGCTATAGAGTATACTGTATTATAGAAAATCAAATGTAATTTCTGAATTATATACACTATTCAGTTAACTGTATGAACATATATTTATTGTTTGTTTAAACTAATGTTATTCTGATTTGCCAAACAAGAAAAGACATTTCACTTTCATTGCTGTCATCTATTTCTTTAAAATTTGCTATTTTTAACTGTACCAAGTAAACATACTTACAGAACTGTGATGGACAAAACCTACTAAGCAAACAAATTAAATTTTATTACTTCAGTGAACAGTGCTGAAAAAAGCATCTGAAAAATGAATTTATGCAATTAATTTTACTAGAAGGTCATAACAGAGCTGGAGAAAGTCTAGAGGACAGATATTAGACTTATTTCAGGAATGTGAAGGAATGTGGAGTATCACCTATGCAGAAGCATTGAAAATGTTGAATCTTAAGCAAACACAAATTAAAAATTGACAAGAGAGAATTATCTAAAATTATGGAGCACATTTTTCAACTAGCATTCAAGGGCACAGATGAAAATTAGTGAAAAGGTCTTCCACAATTACATGTAAGGATAACACTTAGTTTAGATACTGCAAAAATTGTGTCTATTACTCATTTCATATAAAGTAACAAGACAGGCTCTGAGCCCTTTCGTATTTGCAATGGTGATGGACAGGTTGACAGA
The DNA here is from genome assembly GCF_900747795.2 of Erpetoichthys calabaricus. Classification (NCBI taxonomy): domain Eukaryota; kingdom Metazoa; phylum Chordata; class Cladistia; order Polypteriformes; family Polypteridae; genus Erpetoichthys; species Erpetoichthys calabaricus. The sequence goes on from NC_041405.2 coordinate 79,032,993, forward strand.
CGAGATTAGATAGGAGTCCCTGTGGACTATGATGCTTGCTGATGACATTGTGATCTGTAGCGAGAACAAGGAGCAGGTTGTGGACACCCTGGAGAGGTGGAGATATGCTCTAGAGAGGAGAGGAATGAAGGTTAGTAGGAACAAAATAGAATACATGTGTGTAATAGTGAGGATGCAGGGAGTAAAGTAGAGTTGGCGAACACTTGGGACCAACAGTACAGAGTAACAGGGGTTGTGGAAGAGATGTGAAAAAGAGAGTGCAGGCAGGGTTAAATGGGTGGAGAAGAGTGTCAGGAGTAATTTGTGACAGACAGTTATCAGCAATAGTGAAAGGGAAGGTCTACAAGACGGTAGTGAGACAAGCTACAGTATGTTATATGGGTTGGAGACGGTGGCACTGACCAAAAACAGGAGACACAGCTGGAGGTGGCAGAGTTAAAGATGCAAAGATGGATAGGATTAGGAATGAGTACATTAGAGGGTCAACTCAGGTTGGGAGACAAAGTCAGAGAGGTGAGATTGTGTTGGTTTGGACATGTGAAGAGGAGAGATGCTGGGTATATTGGGAAAAGGATGTTAAGGATAGAGCTTCCAGGCAAGAGGAAGGCCTAATGGAGTCAAGGAATATGGCCCATTTGGGTTCAACGTCCACAACCTTCCTCAGAATGCAAGAGAAATTTGTGTGGAGATGCAAGTTGAAGATTTTATGAATGGGTACATCTGCCAATTCCTAGTACACTCTCAAAATCTGTTCAGGTCTGCCTGGTGGCATCTTCCCTTGTCATTTGATCCAACTCACAACTAGAAAGTGATCAGCTGACAGCTCAGCCCCTCTCTTCACCCAAGTGTCCAAGACATTAGGTTATAGATCTGACTATGAATTCATCCTAGGTTGGTCAGTGCCAAGCATACTCATGAACAGACCTGTGCTCGAACATGGTGTTCATTTTGGACAGACTGTGACTATCCAGAAATCCAATAACAAAGCACTACTCAGTTTCAAATCAGGTAGGCCGTTCCTCCCGATCACACCCTTCCAGGTTTGGCTGACATTGCCCACATCAGCGTTAAAGTTACCCAGTAGAACGATAGAGTCCCCAGTGGGAGCACCTTCCAGCATAATCAGAAATTACTGCTTACTAATATAAACAAGCCCACAAGAGAACAAGAAACCATCAAAGTACGCCAGAAAAGAAAAGAAAAAAAAAGCAATCTGCAAAATCCATAAAAATAAAAACTATTGTTTGTTGTCAGACTAACAACGTCTGGTTTTCTAAACAGATCACAAAAGTTAAATGTTCTCCACAGCTCCTTTAATTTATAATGAAGTCACTGAGCTACACATATACTGCATGCATATACTGGTCTATATAATCATGTCATGATGAAGCCTAGAAGAAACAAGAAAGAAGTAAGAAAGAAACTACATAAAATATATCCAATTAACACAAACATGTCTGTAAAACTTAACAGTACAGTGCAATCATATCTCCATTCTTCTACATTATTAATTTTTCATATAACTGCTCCAACCTTGCATAACATCCTATGAACTTCATCAGTAGCAGCAGGGTGGTAATTACAGTAAATATAGAGTAGGGCTTTGGACATGGCGTCTTTGTTTATAGCTTTTCAGTTCTTTGGATTCTGAATTAATACTTTTATCAAGCCTTATAAAGTGAAGCATATCTACCACAAATCATGTGGCATATTTACCCTAAATTCTCTTTTCGACAATGTTTATAGATTTATCTCTCTTAAATGGTGTAGCAGTATAGATTTAAGATCATTTGCCGACTTCTGATTCTACCCTAGTCTCACCTTGCCCACTGTAGATACCAAATTAGGGCCTCATAGCCTAGTTGGAAAAAAGCTGAGGCAATGGGCAAAGAAAAGCTCAAAGAAAGGAGCTACTGTGAGGAAAAATAAGAAATGAAATATCGGGCAGTTCCTTTTCCATTCTAGTATCTAGTGGAGCAAAAAAAAACTTTTCCTGAACACTTACCCTTATTTACCAAATGGCAGACGTTAAGTGTAAGTTGTTAAACTTACTCAAAGTACTGTAAATTTCTTTTATAATTACAAACAAAAAGAGTCTCTAAAAAGATTATGTACTTGTGAACTGAGGAATCCCAAAGACAAAAACAGGATAACTGAAGTATTTTTTCTGTTGCAGCCAACACTAAGAACAAATGTGAGCAGTCACTTTACTTTCCTTTACCTGGAGATTATGATTTTCTCTATTTTTCCCCCTTCTAAACCCTACATTTTCTTTTCTTTTTTGTCATATATTGGCTACAACATGAGTAAAAGTTCTTGAGCACGTTTAGCTTGCCATGTGATTTATTTTTAAAATGGTTTTGTGACGGCACAAACCAGCATGGGGCACAGTAATGGTGTTATTCAAGGCACTTTAGATGACCTCATCACCATGGAATGCTGTGTGTAAATATAAAAAAAGAAAAAAGAAATGGAATACTGTGTGTAAATGTAAAAAAAAAGAAAAAGTACATATAATATATATTATTTAGAAAGGAAATGGACTTGTAAGAAATTAAACTTGAAACCCTGTCTTCAATATGAAATAAGCTGGTACTTGGTGGTATAGTTTTGCATTTTTTCACATGCCAGATGAATATTTTTACATAATGGTATTGAATGGTGAGAAATCCAAAGTGCAGAGCAGCAAGACATAGTATGGGTAGGCAGCTAGGCATATGGTCTTAGATAAGAAACATATCTGCTGTTTAGATAGATAGATAGATAGATAGAATTCACATACTCCAGCAGCAGCATACTGATAAAAACAGTATTAAATTAAAAAGTGATAAAAATGAAGGTATAACAGTCAATAACATTGTATAAATGTTACCGTTTAACCCCCCGAGGAATTGAAGAGTCGCATAGTGTGGGGGAGGAACAAGCTCCTCAGTCTATCAGTGGAGCAGGACAGTGCCAGCAGTCTGTCGCTGAAGCTGCTCCTCTGTCTGGAGATGATACTGTTCAGTGAATGCAGTGGATTCTCCATGATTGACAGGCGCCTGCTCAGCGCCCGTCCCTCTGCCACGGATGTCAAACTGTCCAGTTCCGTGCCTATAATAGAGCCTGTCTTCCTCACCAGTTTGTCCAGGCGTGAGGCATCCCTCTTCTTTATGCTGCCTACCTAGCACACCACCACGTAGAAGAGGGCGCTCGCCCCAACCGTCTGAGAGAACATCTGCAGCATCTTATTGCAGATGTTGAAAGACGCCAGCCTTCTAAGGAAGTATAGTCGGCTCTGTCCTCTCTTGCACAGAGCATCAGTATTGGCAGTCCAGTCCAGTTTATCATCCAGCTGCACTCCCAGGTATTTATAGGTCTGTACCCTCCGCATACAGTCACCTCTGATAATCACGAGGTCCATGAGGGGCCTGGGCCTCCTAAAATCCACCACTAGCTCTTTGGTTTTGCTGGTGTTCAGTTGTAGGTGGTTTGAGTCGCACCATTTAACAAAGTCCTTGATGAGGTTCCTATACTCCTCCTCCTGCCCATTCCTGATGCAGCCCACGATAGCAGTGTCGTCAGCAAACTTTTGCACGTGGCAGGACTCGGAGTTGTATTGGAAGTCCAATGTGTATAGGCTGAACAGGACCGGAGAAAGTACAGTCCCCTGCGGCGCTCCTGTGTTGCTGACCACAGTGTCAGACCTGCAGTTCCCGAGACACACATACCATACTGAGGTCTGTCTGTAAGATAGTTCACGATCCATGCCACCAGGTATGAATCTACTCCCATCTCTGCCAGCTTGTCCCTAAGGAGCAGAGGTTGGATGGTGTTGAAGGCGCTAGAGAAGTCCAGAAACATAATTCTTACTGCACCACTGCCTCTGTCCAAGTGGAAGAGGGATCGGTGTAGCATATAGATGATGGCATCCTCCGCTCCCACCTTGTCCTGGTATGCGAACTGCAGAGGGTCGAGGGCGTGGCGGACCTGTGGCCTTAGGTGGTGAAGTAGCAGCCGCTCCATGGTCTTCATCACATGTGACGTCAGTGCGACAGGCCTGAAGTCATTCAGCTCACTAGGATGTGATATCTTTGGGACTGGGGTGATGCAAGATGTTTTCCAAAACCTCGGGACTCTCCCCTGTTCCAGGCTCAGGTTGAAGATGCGCTGTAGAGGACTCCCCAGCTCCAACGCACAGGCCTTCAACAGTCATGGCGATACTCCATCTGGACCCACTGCTTTGCTGGCCCGAAGTCTCCTCAGCTCTCTGCTTACCTGGGCTGCTGTGATTGTGGGTGGGGGAAAACTCCAGTTTATTCAAATAAATTTCCTTTTAGCATTTCTCAGAAAAATGTTTAGTCAATTCTTGAATTTAGGTCTTATTCAGCATTTGTACTTGTTATTGTTCACATAAAAATAATAGTTCAAATAGTCTAAGTATTTATCCTTCACATATGCTAGTTGCTCTTCATCTATCAATTTACATTCCTGCAATATCCAGTAATCAACCGAGTGAGATATAATCACTATAGAAGACATATACTGTATATTGTTAACTCAAAGCTAGAAAATGATAGACTTATACTGATGAGTCAGTTTATTTAGGGTTTGTAATTGTCCATTAGCAAAAGATAATATAGGTGGGTAGATGAAAGTTTTATTCATTCATTACAAATGTAGAAGAGAATGAGTCTGAAAGAGAAAAAGTCAGACATGATTATGATAATTGGTAATGAATCAGACTATGTACACAAGAGTGTGTGTGTACTGTATGTGTGTGTGTGTTACCCATTCAAGGAGTAATCTTTAATTTTTCCTGTTCGTCTCCAGTATTAATGGGAACAAATAATAATAACAGTGAAAAGAAAACAGTAAACATTGTTTTGTTTCAATTAGCTTAAGACTTTTCTAGCACTAACTACAAAAATGTTATGTAACAAATTTTTTTTGTGTTTTAGTGTCAGTAGAAATATGTCTTAGTTCTGGTAGCATTCACAAAATTCTTTTACTTATTTTCATTGAAATTTATTTAAATTTTGTAAATCTCAATAACATAAATAGAAATTTCTACTTTATCTTATAACAGACTGTTCCCTTAAGGTATGTGAGAAACTTAAGGCCAAAGAAAGTAATGGATTTGGTCTTTTTATCTGATTTTGCACTAAATGGTATTGTAGGCAACATTTACCAAATCCTGTCTATAGACTAAAATAATTCATGTTGTCAGAATTAATCTTTGTGAGACACTCTTGGAAATGATAGCTATGTACCACCATTTCTCCATAAACTTGCTGGTTTTAAACCTTGATGAGATGGAGCATAGCTAGGTGTAAACAGCCCCTCATTCTATTTTTATATTGCCATAGGAAGGCTGTTAGAAGTATGTTAGTTTTCTTTTATATCCATCTTCCACCTACGTTCCTCTCAATATCTAGACCTTTTAAGCTGTGCCTTAATTTGTGTTTAATCGGTTAAATTCTGTGACTCCTGCGGACACAGCACTCTACCATTCTTTTCTATGATTATGGCTGCCATTTTTACCTAATGGCCATATAATGCCTTCCTAATGTTTGCTTACTTTGTACATAACAGTTAAGATGTGTGGTGTAAAAATCTTCCTCTTATTATTATTATTCCTTTTAATTTATTTTTTGATTTGGCTTGTAATACCCAATTGTCATGAAGCCAGACTGGAAGATGATTCTGTACATTTTAGTGTACATGCATAGATGACAAAATGTGTTTCATTTCTTTATGTTAACTTTCATACAAAGAGAAGCTAAAATCCCTGCCTTTCAACCTTCATGCAAGCTGTTTTAACACTTATTGTAACAAATGGTAAGAGAATAGAAGTGTAGCTTGTCATACAGAATAAGGGTATTTCCCCTTTTTATAATTATAAGATTACCTTTAAATATTTAGAATAAATATATAGACTGGTGACACAGCTACAAAAGAAACAATGTAGCTCTTGCTGTTATCTGTTAAAATACTGACACACATTCAGTATACCTCCACTTAATCAAATGCTTAAATGCACACAGCAGAAAAGTACAAAGATCACATAACCAAAGGTTTTCCATGCTTTTGTGAGTTAGAGTCAAGTTATTGTTCAAATTCATACTTTCATACTTTACCCTTTGTGGTGTATAAGCCATTGCAGTGTCTGTATGCAGTATACGGTTATTAAACTGAATCTTGTGACAATTTCATACCATATTGTGCAAATATTATACATAAGAGTCCTTCAACCCTTGTGCAAAATGGACTTAGTTTGTTGAGGTAACTCTTCTCGTATATTCATTTTGCACTAAGTTACAGTATAATTTGGAAAACTCTTGACACATGCCTTTTGTCAATAAGACATACTGTACAATAATTAAAGCCATGAAATCATGAAATTAAGATGAAACTATCACAAAAGGAAAGGTTTATTTTAATAAGTAAAAACTGACATTGCCTGTACAGTACAGGAACAAGCAAGAAAAGATTGCATAACTAGAAAATAAAACATTATCGAAAGCCAAACCCAGATTCTTAAAATAAATGTTCACCCTCTCTTTTGCCAAAACCAGGAGTTATAAACAAAAATTCAAAGTCAATGAAAAAGGTAAGGATTCCATTTAACTAGATAATCAAACAAGAAAACACACACACACAAGGAAAAGATTGTTATCCAATTTCCACAGCTATTCTTTATTTCTTTAACACCCAAAGAGACATGCTACGTGACACTGGAAATCACCCATAGCAACAGCAAAACAACTGCTACAACAGAATCACAAAAATAGTGGCATCCATGAGAAAGTAAAATGGAGTTACGGGACACAATATATATTTTTTGGACCTTTACAACAACAGAATCTCCAAAAGGTAATAGCAGAAATGAACTCCATGAATGACAAACCCCCTTAACACACAGAAGATTAACACGAAATAAAAATAGAGTCAGAATAAAAATACAAAACAAGATTATGACAAAACCAAATAGAATTAGAACACTTTTCCAATATAATTAATGTCTTTTGATGCCCACTTTTCTAGTGACTTACTTCAATCAAGACAATTTTTAAAATTCTCTGTCTATTGAAAAATACTACCTGCATACTTTAGGACAGTTATTTACTGTATACTCATGTGTACAAGGCATAAAAGTATAATGGGTCTTTTCATCAAAGAATTTATTACATTGCTGAAATTAAGAGTTTTAAATCACTGAAAACTGTCAAAGCAAAACAGTTACTATTTCTAAAGGAAATAAAATATTAAAAGCTTCTAATGAGACTCTAAAGCTGACACTTACTTTTTTCCTTTTTTCTCTTCCTAAGTTAAGACATTTGCAGTAGCATTTTAGAATTATCCCATTCTATAAGAGTTCTCGATTACCAACATCAAAGGTCTGTACAGCTTTACCTGGAAAGGACTTGTGTAAAAATAAAGTAATTTATGTGTATTTTATATAAGAATAATGCTGAGACAGAACTGCGTCCTCTGTGATGCCTGATGCACCTACCTCCACCTCAAAGTTGAGAATGGAGCTTGAATATCTTTCAAAGAAAACAGAAATAAAATCTTCGTGAGAAATTAAACTCTCTTGACCTTGTGGTATCCAGAGAAGCAATCTTGTTTTTTTTTTGAGAAACTGTCTCCCATGATCAAGCTAATGGTGCCAATGTAGTGTAAAGATAGCACAAAATTAATTATTTCATTGTATACTCAATTTATTATTTGAAAAATTGATTCAATGATGTAATTTTGTCATCATTTCATATAATTATTTTTATGGGCACCACCATTTTGTGTATTTGTTTGAGTAGGCACTATCACTTTGTGCATCTGGTTGCTAGGCGTATAATACACATGCCATGAGACAAATTATATCATGACAACCAGATTATAAAAGGTGGCTGCACACATTAGTCTGTATACTTTGTTGTAAAATATAATAAATAATTAATACAGAAGTTGTTTCTTGTTAGTTGGTATTTTATCGTGTTACCAGGTCACCAGTGACATGCACCTAACATGAAATGTACCTACTAACTTCTAAGATACTTTCATTAATGGGGCATAGGAAGAAATATCAAAACCAGCTATACAACAGTAATCTTTATCTTCTTGCTTATATCATTTTCAGTGCTGTATCATGCATATTTCATTTAATACTAGGGACCTCTGTCAGCAGGCTTCTTAATGGAATGGGGTTGCCTTTACACCAAAAATCCTTTACTTTAACCCAGTTTATCACTAATAGAGGACTCAGAAGGGAGTCCTCTCAGGCCCTTAAGGATCTGCAGTTGAACAAGCAACGGACGATCTAATGCAGGGGTTTCCAACTCCAGTCCTGGAGAGCTACTGTGGTTGCAAGTTTTCATTCTAACTCTTTTCTTAATTAGTGACCAGTTTTTGCTGCTAATTAATTATTTCACTTTATTTTAATTGCCCTTTCTTGAGACTCTGACCGCTGAGTTGATTCTTTTTTCCTTAAATGCCACCTAAACATAAATTTGATGTGACGTGAGCCAACATGTGACCAACTAAGTTGTGGCCTTAAACTCAAACCTTCATTCTGTTTCTTAACTTGAAGCCAATTCTCGTTGCTAATTAAACCTGTTATTTAATTCCATGGTGCTCATTCTGCCATGGCAGACATTTCCAAAACTGTTGATTTTCTTTTTAAGAGCGTTGTCAAAATGTTTTGTGTACCTGAGCAGATCAACATTACTGAGGCCTTCGCCTTTCTTTATTTTCAGTTATTGTGTGATGGACACAGGTGGTCGTTTATATGTTGGTTCATTTTGTGTCTTAATATTGTTTGGTTGCTAATTAAGGAAAAAAAAGAAATAATTAAGGGGCCTAAGTCTTAAGTTGTGCATCAATTAAAATTAAGTCAAAGAGTTAATTAGCAGCAAAATCTGGTCACTAATTAAGAAAAGGGTTAGAGTGAAAACCTGCAGCCACAGCAGCTGTCCAGGACTGGAGTTGGAGACCCCTGATCTAATGTCTCAGCTTGCTAATAATCAGACAGAGACATTGATTTAAGCTTTCACGCAAAAATTATATTTATTAGCATTACAAAGAATAGCCTCAAATATAGATCAATTTAAAATTCATACAGCTTGGGTGGGTTCATGCAGTCTTCATTCAGTCCCAGATAACAATTTAGAGAAGCTCCATTTCCTTAGTTACATAATTACAGATTACATATCCTTAATTGAAAAATGAAAATCAAAAAGACTTTTTTCCAGATACAGAGCTTCTTGGAAACTTTCCAGCAGCTGATAAGCAGCAGATAGAAAACTCCAAGGGCGTGTCCAGTGTAGCTGAGCGGCTCCTGTCAAAGAGTCATTTTTTTGCAACTGAGCTGAGCTGTTTGGAAAAGTGTCAGAAAAGCAACAATTAAATTGAGAGCACAATTTTTGTAACATGTAACAGCTGAGAAAGAAAACTCTTTTTTTAAAGGCCTAAATAAAGGCAGCCACTCTCCATTCAACCCTACCCCAACACATTCATCAACCACATGAAACACATGACTTACTTATTTTCATCTCCATTAGCTGTGTGCCCCATTGTAATGATCTGTATCTCAAAAAACAGAAAATGTTACTGAATAATTATCACTAAGCTCAAAATTACTTTCCCATGGGAATCAAAAGCTGCACTTTCTAATTAGGCTAAATCTTATAAGCTCTTTGCAGTGTTTGCCAGCACTGACACAATGGATTCAGGCTCATTTTATGGTCTTTTAGGAGACTCCCTATCTTTAAAGGGACTTATCATTGTTGCTGCACTAGATTAAATTCTACTTGTGACATTACAGGCATACCATTTTTATATTCACACCTACCTCTGGCTTGCAAGGTACTCATTTGCATGATGAAATGCCAGCCCTTATAGTTGACGACTCATCCATGGCTCATGCAATTAGTCATGCCATTATAATACTATGTGTCCTGCTTTGCATTTTAACATTCCCAGAATACACTGTACTCCTGTTCAGCTTGATAAGACTTTCAGTTTTAAGGCCTATCACCTGAAATCTGTCAGTTGAAACGGTTAAAGTTTCTGCTATACAGCTGTAAAGCCCAAAAAGTCTGCAACTATTTCACAATTTCAGACAAGCTCGATACAACCTTTATCTTAGTAAAGACCATCACAAGTCCTTTATCAGTTATTTTCTAATCAAGAAGCAGTATGAAGTCTTGTCAAAATTACATTTTTTAAGTTTAGCAAATTGATTATTTATTGCAAGTTACAGAAAGACTTCCTCAGTGTGACCAAAATGAGATTAGGGTAAAAAAGAAGCTTAACTGGGCAAGACTCTATTGAGACAAAGATCCAGCTTGGTATTTAATCTCAATACGCTGGAATTAAAAGGCAGCATTGTTAACTACTGCACACTATGATGCCCTAATCGAGTTATACAGATGAAATATTAGATAGGTTTTAGGCAATACACCCATGTAAGTCTTTCCTTCTTGGAACACTGACTCTATATATCAGGTTTTTGTATTTTCATTAAATGGGCCAAAAAGTTAAATTTTGTGTTGTCCGAACTTGACCCAGGGCATGGTAGGTCAATGAAATGTCTGTTCATTTGCAGGTTTGGGACCTGGATGATATTCATAACAATATTCTCAGACCTGTTTAGTAGTAATTTGGAATAATGTAGGGTCAAAGCCTATACAAGTAGCATTAGGTGCAAGATAGGAACCAACCCTAAACATGGTGCCAGTCCATTGCAAACTGCTTTTAATATTTATATATTCATCTGAAGGAAGTTTGGTAGCTTTTATTTACTCACTCTATGTCTTTCTTCCTTGGTGAGACTTCCAATTATGTAGTCTCACCTCATTTGAAGTGCACTCCACTTGTCTATACCTTTATTTTCCTGCCCATTAACCAGCTGTACAATAGCACAGGAAAATTCATTTTTTAGGCTCTCATAATGAATGCTGGGTTTGATGTAGATAAGTTATTTGCAACTTATATGTATATTTAGAAGCTACTGTATATTATCTTAGGAGCTATGTGGCATTAGTGAATGACTAAGCTAAGAGTGTAAGCAAGTAGCACCCACAAACACTGACTCACCAGGGAAAAAAGCTGCAAATGGAGTTACAGCTAATTACAAGACAGGATAATAGCCCAGCACGTTTACAAATATATTAAGTATTTTTAAAGCCAAAAATTGGCTCTGTCTGCAAGTTTAATGAAATCAAAGTAGTTTTCTATATTTATTTTAAAACAGCTACACTGTGATATGAAGTTTTACATCCATTCCACTGTCAAATAAAAAAGTAAGTCATTATATTTCTATCTTTGTTAACTTTTTTTGAATAAAATAATTATACATGAATGATAAATCATTATAAATTCAATCATTAATTACAGTACAGTAATCTAATGTACTGTAACATTAACAGTACCCTTAGCAGCATTATCAGAATGCATGGGTTTTTTTAAACATGATATACTGTATGCACTGAAGGCATTCAGTAATATATTTTGCTTACTGTAAGTAATTATACTTGTTGGTTCATAATTAGTCTCTGTTTGACTACACTTTAAACCACAGGTAAAACACTATATTCGCTGATAATGTTGCATATCTTTATATGCTTAAATGCATGGAGTATTTAGATTTCAGTTACTTGACTGTTGGCAAGATTTACATTATACCTCAATGCGGTTATTTGTTAAATCATTGCAAATGTTATATCTTGACATTTGACATATCCAGCTTAGCATGAAAAGTATGTTATTCATGTTTTATGTGTTGTTTCTACACGCAGAAAAGTGTTATTATTCACACTGCTTTTTATCATTTTCATTAGTTGTTTATGTAAAAATCTGCAAAGTAAAAGAAAATATAACACAGAAGCTAGCTACATTTACTGAATTCTGTTGCCATGGCAGCAAACAGTTTAACCTGTAACAGTGAATACTTACAAGAAGCAAAGGTAATGAGATACCTTAAGAAAATCTGCAATATCTGAATTAGGTTTAGTGCGTTTCCCGTAGAAGTATTACATAATGTTCTCAACAAAACTGTCAACATAATGCTATGCTAAACACTGTAGAATATTTTCACAAAGGACGCTCCACTTAGATTGAGATTTTTAAAATATATTCTCTTAGTTTTCATTTTTTAACATTATATAATTAAGTATACTTTTAAAAGTGTTATCTAATCCATTTTTTAAACCAGCTTATCCAATACAGGGTCATGGGGAAGTTATAGCTTGACCTAGCAAGCATCAAGTGCAGGAACAACCCCTGGACAGCTCATTAGTCATTGCTGGGTGAGCACACACAAACACACGCACACACACGCACACACACACACACACCCACACACACACACACATCCATCCAGGGCAAATTTAGCATCACCATTCCATGTAATCTGCATGTCTTTGGACCTTGGAAGGGAACCAGAGCACCCAGGGGAAACTCACATGGACACAAAGAGAACATGCAAGTTCTATGTAAGCAGCCCCTGGTACTTGAACCCCAGTCATCTTGCTGAGAGGCAGCAGTGCTACCACTGTGCCAACATGCTGTCCAACTTTTACTTCAATGTTATTTCCTATTTTCAATATAGGCATGTTTCAGTAAAATAAGTAATACACTAGTTTGAGGTAACAATTATTTTAAATTAATTTAGCTTTAAATAATCTACTGCAGGAATATATTTTTTTACCCCAGACTTAATGACTATTAATATTCAGCCATAAGCAACTCATCTGAAGACTCTGCCTAACTTCAGACTTGCATCTTCTTTCTGGATATGTCATGTTAATGCAACATTTCAAGTCTTGATTTTTTTAGTGTAACTGACATAAAAGATTTTTCTCTGCTGAACTTGTGGTGATTTTCTTTTTAGAGGATGTGATCTGGTATTTGAAGCTAGAAGTGAATCACATACCTTCTGGATATTAAAACTTATTTTGTGGTTAAAAAAAAGATAAAGAGCCTGCTACAGTAGTGCTGGTTAGTTAAAATCTTCTTTAATCTAAAATTCTGGATTGTATCTATAATAATAAAAGGCAAAGCCCTCACTGACTGACTGACTCACTGACTCACTCATCACTAATTCTCCAACTTCCCGTGTAGGTGGAAGGCTGAAATTTGGCAGGCTCATTCCTTACAGCTTACTTACAAAAGTTAGGCAGGTTTCATTTCGAAATTCAAAGCGTAATGGTCATAACTGGAACATATTTTTTGTCCATACACTGTAATGGAGGAGGCGGAGTCACGTATCGCGTCATCACGCCTCCTACATAATCACGTGAACTAAAAACAAGGAAGACATTTACAGCACGAGTCACACGCGGGAACGAAGGTAAATGACGTTAATTTTTGACTGTCTTTTAATACTGTGTAAGCATACATATTAACACATGTGCAATTAAACGTGTGCATTTACGGGGTGATTTCTCAGGCTTAAAACCTCACCTTTTATCAAACGCGGGAAGAAAGGTAACTGACGTTGTTCACTGTCTTTTAATACTGTGTAACCATACCTTTTAACACATGTCCAATTAAACGTGTGCATTTACGGGGTGATTTCTCAGGCTTAAAAGCTCGCCTTTTACTAAAAAGGTAAATGCAAAACTATTTTCAATCAGTTTATTAAAACGCTCCCGTTAAGGATTGCAATAACATATTCGCGAGATAAAAGAACGAAGTAGGGGGAAATGGAGGAACAGCCGCAAACAGCGAAGAGCAAAAAATTAATTAAACAATTGAGAACGGAGCGAGTTAAACATACAAGCATGTTCATAAGGGAAACAAAGCACGGTGTAAAACGTAAGTTTAAATTAAGTTTATAGAAACGCTCCCGCTGCGGATTGCAATAACATATTCGCGAGATAAAAGTTTAATGAGAAGACACGAGGTATAAACGACAGTTTGCATCACTTTGTAACAGAGTTAAAATTGCTGTAGCGAGAAACTTTTAACTGCCGGGTCTTAGCTAACATTAAATAAACCCGTGGACATCGCAACATCACACAAGAGAGTGGCTCACGTGAAGTGACTGAACGCATCAGGAGTGATCACTTGCATTAATCAAACCTGTTCAAAAAACACATTACACAATTGATAAGGTAGGAAAAGAATATGAAACAAGGCATGGTATAAACCGTAACTTTAAGTTTATAGAAACGCTGCCGTTTGCAATACCATATTCGCCCCTGCGAAGCGCGGTGATTTTGCTATATATATTAAACTATTTCAATCATTGTAGGATCTGCTTCTCGCAACTGAAAGAGGGCACCGTGGCAGAAGTTAGCTGACTTGCTCACCAACCACAAGCGTTACCTGGTAGGTAACCACCCATACAATCAGATTGTGAATCAGACTACGAATGCCTGCAATGTAATTACCCCGATCTACATGCTGTCAAATGAACGAACCTCACGCCGTGGCACAACGTTAAGGGCTTCGCCTCTACGTCCGAGGATCGATTCCCGTAAGGGAGTGCAGTAACTCTGTACTCCTGATGAGCACACAATTACGGCGAAACACGTGTCGCATACTATGCATCTTCAAAGCACGGTGTAAACAGTAAGTTTAAATTGAGTTTATAGAAACGCTCCCGCTGCCCTTTGCAATACCATATTAGATGACTTTGTAACAGAGTTAAAATTGCTGGAGCGATAAATTTTTAACTGCCGGGTCATGTCGCGTGTTGTTGGGTAGGTACACCAAAAAATTTATACATTTATGCATGTAATGGGCAAACAAAAAATGTACTATACCCGAAAGCACTACAGTAGTACTCAATGTATCTTTACTTCTTAAATGTTAATGTTTTACTGTTTAATAATTTATACGATTCTTATATGTTATTCAGATTCTTTTATCAAAATACCAGTAACAGCGCACTCCACGATAACGTGGAGTGAATACACTTGACATGACCATTCATAGTATTTATCCTCTTTCTCTGTACGTTTACCATTCGTTTGCTCAGAGGTTGATGCGCTTGCTGCTTAATGAGCAGCTCTTGACCCTAGCGTCCCGCTGCTTCTCTTCTTTCGTCGGCATCTTTTCCCGTTAAAACTGATTTCTTTTAAAACTTACTATGTTTTCTTTAATTTTTCAGTTAAGCTGGCACTTAAGTCTTCAATCTGCCTCAACAATGATTAGCGAAGGTGGTAGACAATGAAAACGTCAGCCGTACGCATCCGCCACGCACACACTGGTGCGCGCAGCTGTGAGTTGATTCTACAATAAAATAAAATAAAGATAAAAAGAGTAATAACTTGCACCACCGCTATTCAATTACACTTGCCTAACACCTCTCCTAAGGGGAAATACTGTGGGATCTGGACATCCGTCAAAGCAGCAATCACAAGCCCGATTACAAAGTGGGAAGCTGTGATTTGTCGTCTCCCTCCCATGTAACAATCACAGCCCGTGTTGCAACGCACTATGTATGTATATGTATATATGTGTATGTGTCTGTATATGTATGTGTGTGTATATATATATATATATATATATATATATGTGTTCATATGTGTGGGAAAGCGAATAGTAGACGTGACGTAGTATCTGTGTACCAAATTTCAAGTCAATAGGTGAAACGGTTTGCGAGCTACAGCTCATTTAAAATCCTGGACAGACAAACTAATAGCCACGGTACTGTTTTATAGAAGAACATTTTAATGTTTAATAATTTATATTTATATGCAATGTGCTTCTTATATATTACTTCATATTCTCAAATGATAATGATGTTAATGTTGTTTATATTGATTTCTATGTTATTGTAAGTGCTCTTTATTTGTGGAAAAATAAATTTGGCAATTTAACTTATTTTATACATACATTTTATTTTTTTCTCTTGCACTCACTGAGCGAATCCACTGGCTAATCAGTTTTATATATATATATATATATATATATATATATATATATATATATATATATGTATGTGTATATAAATATGTGTATATATATATATATATATATATATATATATATATATATATATAGATAGATAGATAGATAGATAGATATATGTGTATGTATGTAGATATACAAATATGTATATATATGTATATATGTTTATATATATGTAGATATACAAATATGTATATGTATATATATGTATATATGTGTATATATATGTAGATATACAAATATGTATATGTATATATATGTATATGTGTCAGCATGTGTGTGTATATATATATATATATATATATATATATATATATATATATATATATATATATATATATATATATATATATGTATGTGTATATATATGTTGATATATGTATATATATGTGGATGTGTATATGTATATATTTATGTATATACAGTATGTTTATGTATATATATGTTTACATAACCTCTTTAACACAGTACTTCTCCGCTGCGAAGCGCGGGTATTTTGCTAGTTACTAATAATGTAGGATAAATAAGCATCTCACATCTGCATAATCCAATTTAGGGTTGCAGGAGACAGAAGCCTATTCTGGTCATATCAAGCACAAAGCAGGAGCCACCCCTGGCTTGGGTACTTCTTCATCATAGTACTCACCTATACATAAACTGACATGATGGCAGTTTAAAGTACCAATAAAACTAACATATTATAAATGTATTTTGGTTATATGAGAGAGAAACTGGAAAACCTGGAGCAAAACTCTTACATACACTGTGAGAACATACAGACAGAGAACAGACGTGGGATATAAACAAAGGAGTCTGGCTTGGAGAGACAGACGTACTTTGTCACCATGCCACCCTAAAGCAAATTTGACACCTTCAGAAACAATCACACATTTGAATATTACTGTACCAGTGCCAAATGCAACAGCAGAATAATAAGAACAAAAAGAGTTAACAGCTGGTCATAATGATTGCCAAAATTTTAGGCAAATAATCTGCCAACATTTATACACTGCAGATAACATAAATAATAAAGAAAAAAAACTCAACTCATGTTGTAAATAAACAACATGCTAATATCTACTGATGCTGAAAATATCACAGTTATTAGGTTTTTGATGTTTAATTACAGAGAACTGAAAATTATATTGGGCTCTCAGGCACTGTTTTTCAGTGCTTTAGTTCATATTTAAGAAATTCATTGCACTGTGTACTGAAACATGACTACTAAATGCCATGATTAAAGCGTGTTCTCTCAGAGAACTGTCACTAGTAGCAGCAGTAGCAGCCATGGTGGTGGCAGTCTGATGGATGTGTGGAAAGACTTTTTGTCATCCTCAACGACCCAGTCAGACACATGCTGGCACTAGCAAGAGCACAACCAGTGGCTGAACCAGATGGTGAGTGATTACCTGGGATGCCTTGGTACACATGAGTACTGTATATGTGCACCGCTGAGCCCATGGAATTCTGGGTCATGAGGCTGGATTTAAGCCACAGGCTTGCTCTGCTTGTGCTGGGATCCATCTTACTGTTTGAGCAGGTTTTCAGTGCTACCAGCATTGTGGTCACCAACAGAAGACTTGGCTGCTGTGGACAAACTTTCATTCATAAAAATAAATGTGTCCTGGATCAACAAAGATTTCCAGCCCCCTACTGCTGATTATGAGGAATGCATGGGTCCATTGTCTGTCCCTCTCTATAGTTCTCCCTCCCTGTTTTTCTGTAACTTCTGTGTGCAATGGGTTTTTGGGGGACAAGCTTCAGTGAATTCGTACTTCTTGCACCTGTTGTTTCAAATACATTTTACTGTTCTGATATTAAATTCTATTAATTTTATCTCAGGCAGGCGCTATGTATTTTCCTTACAGCCTAGTTGCTGTTGGTGTTCACTCTTTCATTTAATTATTGACTTTAGGTGATAATGTCTTTGAGACAAGTGTTCTGCAAGATGATGATACAATTGGCAGGCTACATGAGCAAGTAATCAGGCCTTTGCAATGAAAATGTTAACCATGAAACAGGCAGAATCAAAACTGGGAGGACAAATATGTGTTTAACAAAAGTTAATTTGAAAAACAAAATCAGAATTAGTTATTGTAGAATAAATTTATAATACTGGAATTTCTATAATTAGAATTGCAAAAAGAAGTGGAAAACATTTTTAGAAAGTACCCACACTTTTGGGCAACAGTCTACAGTTTTTGGCTGCTTTAAACGGTGTATGGTGCTAGTGCTGGTCTCAGCTTCCTGGATATATGAATTTAGCAATGGACAAGGGTGTCCTGAAAATTAAAATACAAAATGATGGCACGACTGACAAATAACCAAATTATAAGGGTAAGGGTCAATATTTTTTGTCTTGAAACAAAATCAGAACACAAAATGAAAGAGAAAACAAACTTACAATAGTTTAGAGTAGTAAAATAAAATGCCAGATACTCAGAAAAACATTTATTAAGTTAAAAAAAATTTTCAAAACACTTTGTTTTAAAGTAAGACATTGTGTTTTGTCATCAGGGTTTTCATCTCTTTTGAGACATATGCATGTTGGACTCTTATGATTTTAACCCCAGTCTTTTGTCTTAATTTTTCAACTTTAATGTTGTTTATTAATAACATTTTTCTTTGTTACAATGTTGCTGTTGTTACCTCTGCATTTTAATCTACCTTTAAATTATTGATCTTTTGTTTGAATTAAATGGAGAAACATATAATTTCTTTATTAATTGTTCTGTTAATTTAGATGATATGTTTGATTTTATAAATTACTTAAATTGAAATGTTTGAAGGGTACTTTTTGTTTTTGGCCTTCCCATTTGGGAGTAATTTAACAACACCAGTGTTGAGATCTGCTGGATCCACATTCTCAAGACCCAGGCTTATCTGAAAACTTCTGGCCTCATGGCTACAGTGAGGCCTAGCAGTAAGACAAGCCTTACTCCAAAATCTAGAAACATGCTCTTGCCCTGCACTGGCCCAACAGAGAAGGGGTTAAAGCTTCAATATTCAAACATTTCAGAGAAAGAGAAGAACATGAACAAGAACCTCTGGGTGCCATAGGTAAAGCAAAAAAAGTTCAGGGCAAACAAAATCAATCCATTAAGCAAAGCTTTAAATCCAAAAACAGCAATATTTCAAAATACCACAAAGGGACTCAAAGAAGCAGTATGATAATTGAAAATCCTTTATCAACAGAAAGAATCAATGAAAAGTATAATACAACTAGCTATACCCTGTGAATGCGCCCACATAATAATGAAACAGGACAAACTTTAAAAATCAATAGACGTTGACACTATATCTGATCGTGTTCAGCTCTGATGGGAGAGCATTCTCCGCGTGGGGAGAAAAGCACAAGGCCGTAATATCTCTGGCAATCAGCAGCTATCTTCTAAAACACATGGAGCTCTGATCTCTCTCTCAAAAATGTCAAACATTACTCCTTAACAATCTGTAGATGATAATGTCTATTGAACAAACAGGTATCAGTAGCTAAGCGGAGGCAGGATGCACTCCAAGTGGTGAGACGTAGACCAACTCGAATAGAGGCTGGCGAGCGAATGAGGAAGGCCCCACCCCCCTGCTCTCGGCCCACAGCCACTCTCTTGGATTTGTATAAATACATGGGTACCGAAAGCGAACTATGGTACGTAACATGATAAGAGAATTTGCAAAATCAGATGGAAAGTTCAAGCAAATTATAGAAAAAAAACAGATCAAAATCTGTTAAGTAATTCTCTCATGAAAAGCGAACAGACATACAGACAGAACACGCTTGGACCACAAAATTTTTAAAACTGTTTCTTAGCAAGCACCTATGGGCCAAGGGTAACCTACATTCCAAATTTCAAGTCCCAAGTCTTCATGGTTTGGGAGATTTCATGATGAGTGAGTCACTGATATTTGGCTTTTATATATATAGATTTCCTAGTGAAGTACTGATCCCACTCAGCCCAGCATGAAGGCTAGAGAATGGTCCACCAGCTTCAAAGTCAGAGGCTCTATTTTAAGTGCCAACTGCTCATAACAAGAAGAATAAACTTAATATAAAATAACATCTTAAATAAGATATTAATACATAATAACAAAGGACAAGGAAGTCTAAAAATATCCATAATATTTATGCAATAACATTGAAGAAACAATAAAAACATTTAACAAAGACAGGCATAAACCAAACAATACATCCATCCATTTTCCAACCCGCTGAATCCAAACACA
Organism: Erpetoichthys calabaricus; assembly: GCF_900747795.2. Taxonomy (NCBI): domain Eukaryota; kingdom Metazoa; phylum Chordata; class Cladistia; order Polypteriformes; family Polypteridae; genus Erpetoichthys; species Erpetoichthys calabaricus. The sequence goes on from NC_041405.2 coordinate 79,053,114, forward strand.
GGGTCACGGGGGTCTGCTGGAGCCAATCCCAGCCAACACAGGGCACAAGGCAGGAAACAATCCTGGGCAGGGTGCCAACCCACTGCAGGACACACACAAACACACCAAGCACACACTAGGGCCAATTTAGAATCGCCAATCCACCTAACCTGCATGTCTTTGGAATGTGGGAGGAAACCGGAGCGCCCGGAGGAAACCCACGCAGACACGGGGAGAACATGCAAACTCCACGCAGGGAGGACCCGGGAATTGAACCCAGGTCCCCAGATCTCCCAACTGTGAGGCAGCAGCGCTACCCACTGCGCCACCGTGCCGCCCCCAAACAATACAAAGTTTCAGAATTTACAATAAACTCATTGAAGACATGATCAAACCGCCCCATAATCTGATTAATTCCTCCGCTTAAGACCAATTTAGCAGTTATAGTAAGTATTGTCATGTATACAGAATACAGTGAAATTCTTACTTGCATTTCCAACCAACTTGCATGAAGTTACAATCCACCGACACCCTTGTTGATTTATTTCAGGTTCACATTACATTGACAGGTATAAATTAAGTTTTTAATTCATTTTTGAAATACATTTTGCCTTTTTTAAAAAATGTATGTCTATTGATCATCAACATGAGAATATTACACCTTCTACCAAAATGGTGTCCACTCATATTCATCTTGGACAAATATCATCATTGAAACTTTGATGACAGGGACAGCAGCATGCACATTCTTAGCTTGGGCCCAATATTGTACCTGAGGACCAGAGAACAAGATACTAAAACTGTTTCCTGATTATAAATATATTTTTTATATCACATTCATAGATGCTTACAATTATAAATGGAGGTGGTACTTCAGATCTGTAAAGAAAAAAATTCAGATCACTGTAATCTTATGTCATGTCACCTGTCACGAGGCGCCAAGTTCCAAGTAACATTGATTGCTTGCCTGATTATTTAACACCAATAAAGTCAGGAAAAATAATCAAAACCAAGTTGTTTGTAGAAAGTAATGACTTTCTTTCAATTTAGGTATACTCCAGCCTTAATTTCTTTCAGACTTTTTTACAGTAAAAAGGAACATGGAACTGTTGTGGCATTTAGAAATAAAGATAATATGGTTTTGCATATGCCTGAAAACACATGCAAAGTAAGTTTTCGACTCAAGTTCAAATGTGTAGCATCATAAGAATAGCTATAGTTTGTCATGAATTTCCGGGATTTCTTTATGTGTAGCTTTTTTTCGTTACTAATTTTGCAAATCAGACATTGTGCCTTGTAATATCAGTAGGTCACTGCTATTTAAGATTGAACTATGAAAGTTCTCTTCATTCAAGTATATGTAAAAAAACAAAACAAAACTGTAAATGCATGTGCTTTCATTGTTAATCTCAAGATTTAGAGTTCTGAACGTTTGCTTGTTTTTGATTTTCATTTCTGGTTAGCATCTGCCTGTTTAGATTTCATTCCTCTGTGTCCTCTGGTTCAATAAACACAAAACAAACATTTTATGACCCTTCCTATCTGTGGCACAATGCAATTTTTGGTGAATGTATTTAGCCTTTATTCTCATTTTTTTATTTGGAAGCAGAAGACCATGTAAAATTTATACCCAAACTGGGTGACTCTGTCTAAAATAATATAAGTTGTGAAATACTGGCGCTTAAATATATGTTTGACTAGGATTGACCATGTAGTTAATTGTAAAAAGCCTACTATTTGTATTATTTATAGTTCAGAATAATAACTAAGCCTAGTTTATCTAAGTGCAGGAGGACAGGACTGTTTATAGTCCCTAAAAGCTTGTTGATAATCATTTAAACTGATCATTTTCCACATGTGCTTTAACCTGTGACCTGCTCTTTTTAGTGCTTTAACTTGTTCAGTGAACCATGGAAGAGAATGAGAGAAAGATACAGAATGAATTTTCTAGGTAGTAAACCTGTCAAGGTTGTTTAATAAAATACACCTATAAATGTCCACTGATTCTTCTAAAAAATTGTGCATCACAATGCATAAGCAGAACAAGAAGCAAGGCAGATGAGAAAAAAAGACTTACCAATAATAACTTTCAAGTTTGTAAAAAAAAAAAAACTATAGCACATTGAATGGCAAAAGTGAGTGAAGTGATTAAAACATTTTGCGGCCCCTGTTCTGAGACAGTGTCCATTACTTGAATATTAGTAAAAAGGTTGTCACTTCATATGACAAATTCTATAGTATGCTGTACTCATGTGAATAGCAGGTAACCTGCTAAGTTAGTGGAAGACATTAACTCCCAGGTTAGTGAGTATCTAGGGGAGTCAAAATTAAAATAAAAAAGTTTGAAAGAAAGTACAACTGATCAAGTTTAAAATTATGTTATATATTTAGTCCTAGCCTCAGGTAGGCAATAAGTTATTAAATAACAAGTAAAGATTTAGCCATTTTAAAACCATGTAGTCCATCAAAAGAGAATCTGGGAGAAGTAAAATCAGTATTTTTTTCATTGTTAAACACAGTAGGCAAACACAGTTTCAGTATATCTAAGATATTACCATACTGCCATGCCAAGAATACTGTAGACTGTGTGGTACAGTAGTGCCAGGGTATGATCCTCAGGTGAAGGTCTTGTTGCATTGAACAATGGAAGGAAATTCAGTTTCTGTATCAGAAAGCAAGGTTAGATTATCCTAGATCTTAGAACAAATTTCAGCTTGCTTTAGTGCAATTTGGCATGAGCAGATCTACCAGTTCTAAAACACTAGATTTCAATCAGCTCATGCAAACCCAGATAGGTTGATCCAGATTAGCAAGAGTTCACAGCAAAATTGACCAAATTTTATAATTTGAACTCTGAACAGCTCATCAACCAAAGACAAATCAGAGAATCAGAGGGAACATCCTTCATACTGGCAGAGCAATTGGTGCTAGTGGCAGTGGGGGAAGATTATTGGTATATCTGACAAAAGAGGAGCAACACAGCAGAAGCAGGGGATAAGGAAAGGGAAAAGGTGTGGAAAAATATCACTGAAAGAATGAATGTGTAAAACAGTTAATAAATGAAATCCATGTGTGGTAAATTATTATAAATTGTAAATTATAGATAGATAGATAGATAGATAGATAGATAGATAGATAGATAGATAGATAGATAGATAGATAGATAGATAGATAGATAGATAGATACTTTATTAATCTCAGCAGCAACATGCTGATAAAAAACAATATTAAATTAAAGAGTGATAAAAATGCAGGTATAACAGACACTAACTTTGTAAAATGTTAACGTTTACCATTGGGTGGAATTGAAGAGTCACATAATGTGGGGGAGGAATGATTTCCTCAGTCTGTCAGTGGAGCAGGAGCCTGCTCAGCGCCCGTTGCTCCGCCACAGATGTCAAACTGTCCAGCTTCGTGCCTACAATAGAGCTTGCCTTCCTCACCAGTTTGTCCAGGCATGACATGATTTATGCTGCCTCCCCAGCACACCACCGCGTAGAAGAGGGTGCTTGCCACAACTGTCTGATAGAACATCTTTAGCAGATTGTGGTAAAAAGACAGGGTGGAGGATTAGCAATAAAGAAATGTGGTTGAAAAGCATACTGGACAAAGATGGCAAAATACCACACAGGTGTTGGCTGTTAACATAATGAATGATAAACATGAACAGGCAAAAAATAATAAAGTGAGCATGACTGAAGGGCAATCACACAAAGGCAACATAATGCTTTTAGATGTTGTCCATTAGCATAGCAGGCATGTCAAGGTATCTTATCTATGTTAAGCTATGTATAAAAATGTCTTTGTGCTCAGGAACTGTAGCTTTCTCCACAAATGTACAAATCTGCCACAGAAGACTCACAGTGTCCACTACCTGAATGGTAACTCACCCTGTTCAAACCCGAGACCCTGGATATTTGGCCTCAGCATTTGTACAGTATTTATGTGTGTGGCATCTCATATTCTTTTAAAAACGGATAATGTTGTAGAAAAAACTTTCCTATATCTTCAAAGATGATAATGCAGAATGTTTCTTTATTTACACAGATCATGTACAAATGTCTCAGTCCATGGAGTGAGCAATCAATAATACAATTAATTTGCCTTTATACTTTTCTTTACCATTACTTCATCTAATACATCACATCATCTGACTCTTAAGATGCATTATATGCAGAACTTTATTATTCCATCCAATCAACTAGTGTCACCAGTATTTTCTGACTCCTGTCGATTGTCTCATTTATCTGAATGCCGCCTTGTTGAGAAGGGGTGTTTTGCAGACTCTCCTATTTATCTTAGTGCTGCTTCATAGGAGGGGAGTTTGTGCTTTCCTATCAGTTTATCCTCGCTTTCAAGAGGGGTGCTCGTTACTCATTTACCTCATTATAACCTTGGAAAATCAAGTTGCAGGTTTCTCTAAGGTGAAGCAGACCTCACATGCTCAAGCGTTAAGCTACATTGAGTTAATGTTGAGTTACCTTCAGTCCTATTCCTTATGTTTTAATAATTTATTGTTACAACTTAATACAAGTGTATACTTGTAGATAGATAGATAGATAGATAGATAGATAGATAGATAGATACTTTATTAATACATTGTAAAAGACTATATATTAACTAAAAATTCCATAATATGAGATCATGTTGATATTTGTACTGGGTATTTAATATACATTCTTTTTTTAATCATTCATAAAAACCATCAGCTAAATGAACTACAATAAAATGCAGAAGTAATATTGTCTTATTCTATTACAGAGCCTGAATCAAAACTGCATTAATAAGCATATTAGGTATTGGATGAAATATGAAAGGCTTTTGGGTTGTAGTGTACTTTCATTTTACCAGAGAAACTGATATATTAGCAAAAAATGCATGCATTTTGCACATTTTGAGTGTATGACTGGGTGACTTGACATGGATTATGCAACATGATTAATGTGAAATTTTTTTATTTAATGTCTTGATAATATTTGCTGTTGTCCAGTGTTGGACTCCACCTGCTGCCATTAAAGAATAAACTTTGTTAGCTCATGTGAAAACATGAGATTGAAAATATTTCTCTCCCATCCCTACAAACCACATGGGGTAAGTAATATTTTCTAAAAAATATTTTTGGTTGCAGCATTCCTTTAGAACTTCTATCAGCATAAACACAACTTTAAATTATATTTTTAAACAACTGTCATTGGCAAGTGCACTGTAAAAACTATTTTAAATATTTGCTTTGGGGCTTACAAAAAGGCATTGGATTTCTCATAGTTTTACCCTTTACTGTAAAAAAGCTCCTGTAGAATACTATATCAGGACATTAACACAGTATTAGTGCATGTATGTTCACCCTGTAGGTTAAATATTTATAGCCTGGTGGAACAACGTCATTCATAAGATTATAGCCCTGCCATATCATCCAGATATATAGGGATAAAAGGTCAATACCATGCTTAGCAGAAAAATCATTTAAGAGTAATGACTCATTTCTCATAGACTGAGTATTAATTAAGGAGTGTTTGATGGCTCCCAACTGCTGCAAATTTGGTTTGTGTTTTAGAAGTCTGTGAAGCTTTGTGGTATCCAGCCTGCACGTTTTTTGACAATTTGCACATGGTGGGATTGAATATAGATGATCATTTAAGCAGACCTCTGGTAGGTGGTGATACTTTGCACAAGTAAATGTATTTCTGAATAAAGTGTTTTTGAAGTAGTTCACAAACCACTTTAGGTATGTGTAAAATGCACTTCACTGTTTTATTGCAAGATCCATTTTGACTTAGGCATTCCTGATAAATATTCAATCTTTGTGACTTACCAGCATCTGTTTTGCTCTCTGACCTTCCTCTGTATGCTTTTTCACTTGATATAGATTTAACTATTAAATGGAGAGTTCAAAATACATTCATCAATACAATGAAATGTAGCATTGATATAATTTGTTCTTTTATGAAGCCTTCTGGATTCAATTAATTTTCAATTATGGCAAACATAGATCTCACCTTATTTATTTATTTAGTTTTTCATTATTAATTTATTTAACACTCCTTTTTCAGCATTTTGACACTGAGAATTAAATTAGCCCAAGGTTCCAAAAATTAGCAATGTCTCGAAAAAAGTTTGACAAGCAGGCAGTGACTGATGTGACATTACTTAATTGTTCTGATCCCTTGTGACTTCTCTGCTTGAAGCTAATTTTGTAAATGTCATACAGGATGGCTGTAAACAAGTTACAGGAATTTGAAATGTGTTATCTACTGAGACTTTTCAATAATGAAACAGCAAAGTACTTGATAAAATAAAGTTTATGATTTAAAATTTTCTTTGGAAGCTGTGCTATATTCGACAAGAAATAGAGAAAGAAATATGGGAATTGTAAATCAGATTCTTTTCATTGAGTACAGTGTAGACTTTATTTCTAAGGTTGAAAAGGAAACAAATCTAGTATAAAGAAATTAACAACCGTTTATTGACAATGTTCAGGATATTTTGTCACATTATCACTATATATAGTTTTGGGTGTGACTTTTTGTTTGTGCTGTGTTCTTCTTTATATGTAAGTATTTTAAATGCTTTACTAATCTTTCTGACAATGTAGGTAATGAGAGACGTTTCTAATATTCCAACCCTGGTGGTCTGTCTCTCCATTAGGTATCCTCTATTATTGTGAAAAAATACTTATTATTTATAATTTCAACAGTTAGCATTTAAAGCATACACAGTATGATTATGTAGCATTCATATGTTTGAGTAATAATTTCATTTATAATATGTGGTTATGATACTCAAGATGCACAGGTACTTCCCTGGTGATTAAACAGCTATTATCTGTAATTTTCAAATTAAATTATGTATTTAAAATTAGAAGCATTTCATTAATATATTCCTTTAAGAAAAAAGATTTTATTGTCTTCAGGTTTTGCATGTTCGGAGTTTGCTTTAAGTTCCCAAAAGTTTCAGGTAGTTTTCTTGTGCTACCATATACTGCATACATAATAACCAGCATCTCTTTACTCAGTCAGCATCTCTGTCATAGGAGTTACCACTTGCCTCCTGAGATACCATCTCAGTTCTGCAGCCTACACAGAGTGTAGAAATAAACAATCAAGCTTAAGGAGAACTCTGTTGGTTCATGTGGCTAATCAGACTTCTGACAGCAGGGGCGTATTCATTAAAACAGGCTTGTTCCATTTCTGCCCAGCTACATATGTGGATATGGATAACTAGAAGAATTTAATCTGCTGCTTCCAGGGATGTTTAATTTATTATGACAATTTGGTAGCAGAAACCAGAGGAGGAAGGTGGCAGGCCACAAAAGGCAATAATTGAAAAAAAGGACCAGGAGATGAGAGCACAGGTTGAGGTTTAAAATGTGCAGAAGTTAATAAACTAGAAAAGACAAGAATAACACCAAAAGAAAGCCCAATAAATAAACTAAAAATCCTATCAAAAAGTTTTCAATTTTCTAACTCCCTAGTGAGACATGAACTGACAAATGTTCCACAAAAAAATTTATTTTATTCAGAATCTTAGAGGCTACTGATAGATCTGACCATCTTAAGGGTGGACATGATGACATTATACATTCTTTGATATCTGTGTCATGTGACTGGCAACTGCTGTAGTAAAATCTGAACTCCCAAAATGGAGTGAGACTTGACCCACAATAAACCACAAAATGGTGGTGTGATGTCATTATGAAAACAACAATAAGAAATAAGAACACCATTTCAAAGATTATAAATCCATGCATTATTAACATGAATTAAACATAAAAGGACCAAAATCAAGATTTACTATAGCAAACTCGTCAGTCTTTGTAAAAAAAGGAGAAGAATGGTATGGCATGTAACCAACTAGAAATATTACAGTAACTGTGTGTAGAGCAGATAGAAACATGTTTTTTCAGGCCATGTCATTCCACCCATTAAGGTTTACCCAAAAACTGTGGATTAACAGCTATTGAAGCTTCAACATGGCCTCTTTTGTGAACATTCACTTTAAAGCCTAATGGTTTAGTTTTTTTTAAAACAATTTAAAACAATTATCAGGTCTAGATAGAAAGCATCAAAAACAAGAATGTTTTTTTTTGTTGTACGATTTTCTGCAAAAATAACCCCTTAATCAGCTTACATTACTTGTGCCACTAAAAACTGGCATCAACCTTGCCTATTCTCTCAACTGAAATAAACAGTCCACTCCAGAGTTCAAAGAAAGAAACACGTTTAAAGTACAATTCAAGAAAATATTTTCAAAGAGAGTCTCAAACAAATGGTCATTCTTAAATGGTAAAAACAGCTGTACATACACTCCCCATTGAGTAACTTATACAATACCAGAATCACCATCCCACTTCTGCCAAGACTGGTTCCTTGCCTCCCTGTCAAATTGTCAGAGGTCCAATCTGGATCTGCATTGTTCATTCTTCGGTCTTTCCAGACCCACTCTCTCTCTAACTGTTGCTCTCCCACTCTGCCCTCCCATTCCTTCAGATTATGCACTCATCATCCATCCCTCACTTCACTGTTGCTCAGGGACTGAATCATGCCCTCTTCTCCTCTTTGCTCTTTCCTCTAGAGGCCTGCAATTCAAAACAATGGGCAATGGCTTCTCCTCACTTGTCTGCAGCTCCTTCTCTCAATCAAGCTCTGTGGGTATAACTGCATGCACTCCTGAGACAGCCCACCCACTTCCTTTCTCTCTGCACCAACTGTACTTATATACCTGGCCTTGCATAACCCAAACCATTTACTCAACATTTTTTCCACATCTCAGCTCAGAGGAACCACAATAATGACAGAGGATATCAGCTTTTTTTTTTATTGTTTTACTTTTTCATCTGGACGATAAACAGGGTGTCATCCTGGAAGACCAACACTTTTAGCTCATTCTTTTGTCTTCTTTTACAATGACACAGTGGGTAGCTTGCTGAACTTATGCAACAACTGCAGGAACAAATCACCAATCAGCAGATGAATGGCAGAGGCCACAATTTGTATAAAGAAAGCTCTCAGACCGTCTCAGGTACTTCTCCTAGCTCTGAAAACAGATAACACTAAGGCTTAGTTCCATTTCTGTCTGGTGATGCACATTGGGAGTACTATGCTCAATGTGATGGTCACTGCTGATTATGATATGGAAAAAAAGAGATTATATCTTGCTAGGAAATGACTTCTGATGTAAGATCGAGACAGCGTCAGGACTGGCAAGTTGAGTGCAATCACCATTCAGAGCACAAACCTTTGTTCTTTGGAGGAAAACGACACACTGACAGTATCTTGATGAAAACCCCAGCTAGGAACTCATCAAGATAATCTCATGCAATTATTTCATTAATGCATTGCCTGAGTCTCTTGTCAGGTTGGTTCAGCGATAAACACAGAAAACTATGGAAGAAATCATATAAGTGATTAAGAGACAACAGACCACTATGGCCTGGGAAAAATGGATAAGAGAAGGAGGACCTGCTCATGAAAACTACCACTATTACAGGCAACCCACAAATATCCCAATCCACCCATCCAACACAAAGAGGTCTCCCTTCCACCTCACCTCAAAGAGAACAGGGAGTGTGGATGGACCTGCACCAAAAGGGACTGTGGCATTGTTGTGTGTAACCTTATTTCTAACCCTTGCATAGGTTTTGCAGTTATAAATAAGTACTCTACTGAATATTCAATAAATTAATATTATTGTCTTGCAGCACTAGAGGCACTGGTTTACATCCTGATGGGAATATTACATGGGGTCTTCAGATTGCTCCTGTTCCATCCTGTCAAGTTGATTATTAGTGCTAATTTTCAGAGTGTCTTGTATGTTTGTACATGTTGTATTAGACAAGAATCTCAGTTGAATGCTTCTGGCATATTTAATTTAACTGAGCAGATTAAAACATGAATAGGATGAAAAGAAGCCTACATTTGCTATACTTCAAGAAGAGCAGACAAAAGCGTCCTAAGTTTTAATAGCACATCTATGTATATTAATTGCCCACTAAATTTGCCACATTATAAATGCAGATACCTGTATCAAAGTACAGTAATACCCGGGTTAACACTCAAGATGCATTCCTAAAAAACAAAGTGCTAAATGAAACAGCATTAAACAGGGTCAATTTAACACATAGTAAATAGGAATAGGGGAGTTTAATGTTGTTTACGGCATCCATGATATTATAGTTCTTCCAAAATTGCTTAACACATTGTATATTTTCAATGTCTGTTTTTTCAATAAGTTGTTGAAATGTAAAATGAAGATCATATGCCTTAAAATTTGATATGACTCCCTAATCCATGGCCTGGATTAACGAAGTAGTAATGATTGGTAGTTTAACTACTTCGAGCAGAATGTAATATTTTATGTTAAATAAGTGGGTGGGATGACTTCGTGCATTATCAATCAGTGCCAACACTTTCGGCTCTATTATTTTAAGTTCGCAGTCACACTTTACGGATGTACAAAAATACCAATTTTGAAAAAGGTTCAAAGTGATCCAAGATTTCCTATTACCTTCCCAAATCACAGGCAAACTAGATTTTAAAATTCCTTTCATTGCTCTTGGAGTTTTGGAGTGATACACAAGTAGCAGTTTTAATTTGAAATATCCTTTAATGTTACCATCCAAAAGTAGGGTTAAGTGGTTTTTTGTAGCTTTGGTGTTGTCTTTTCTTTATGTGATATAAAAGTGCGGTATGGCATTCTCTTCCAAAATAAACCCATTTCATTAAACACCAATTCAGGAGGATAATTCCCTTGCTCAGTTATGGCTTTTAAAGTTGTTGGAAATGCTGTAGAAGCTTCTATATCCACAGATGCATCTCCTCTAGTAATTTGTATGTCGTGGAGGTTGCTTAATCTTTTAAGTGTGTCGAAGGGGGAATCTGTGGTTGCTCTTCCTTCAAAATCAGTGCCTTTCACTGATTCATTTTTGTTTTGTTTGGGTGTAATAGTATTATAACAAATCATCATAAATTTAGCACTTTTTTTAGGGTTTGGAACAAACTGCTTTATATTGAATCAGCGTTAATCAGGGTAGCGTTACGTGGGGTCTTACTGTATCATTAATATTGAAGATTGTACTGTTGGATAGTTTCAGACCCAACCTCAAACCCCAACAGGTTTGGTGCAGCTGTCTATAACATCTTACAGTGAAGTTTTAAGTGAAACGCAGAAACCTGACCATCCAAACAACCACAGAAAGTTACCGTTTGAAAAATCTATATAGATAATGTCTTCAGTATTTGGGGGCATTTTAATAATGGAGCAGAAATAAGCAGCTTGTTAAAACAGAGTTACAAAAATACTCTAAGGTACCATAAGGCAGATCAGTTGCCGGGCCACACTTGACAAATATGTGTCATGAAATGCTTGAGCAGAATGGAGTTTGCCGGTCTTATTTTTTGTGGGTAGGATCCTATTAGAAGCAGTACCTTGAAAATGTGTATTTCTGTAAGGGTGGGAAAAAATAAAATGAAAACAGCCATATAGAGACTTGACACCACAGATCCAATACATGATTCATGAAGTAGCATTTTAATCAAGGCCTCTTTCCTATCTGTTGTATCACTTTAAAATATTGCATAAAAAAAGAATTCCTGGACAATTTATATTAATTTAATGGAAAACCAAGGTTGAAAGAAGGATTCCCTAGCTGATTTGAAATTTCACTCCACTATTGACAACATCATGAACACTGCTGATGGCATCTACTGTGTACAAATGTGGTGGACTGACTAGGCTAATGTAATGATTAAAAACAGTAGGGCTCCTTTTAACTGCCAGTGCTTCATTTTCTCCTAATTAGGTTTTAAACTAATTGCTAAACTGGGAAGTATGCAGTATATGTGTATATTTCTTTTCTAAATTTGTACACAAGTATTTTGTTTCTGATGAATTATATACTGACTGGAATTTTCTCATTAAATTCTACAGCAGAGCTCTATTTATCAAACACAGTCAAGCTAATTACTACAAACCTGTTCAGACTATCTATCTACCCAAGGGATAATTTGAATTTTGACACCAGTCAAGCTGAGCTCTTGATTTTTTTCAGGTTTATACTATGAACTTAACAAATGAGAACTCATTTCTTCTATATACACTTATAAAAATTGAAGCCATTTGTCAGATTAATACAGAAGTGTCAATTGTGGATTTGAGCCAAAACCTCATTTTATTTATTTATTTATTTTTTTTAACAAAAGCCAAGTTCAGCATTGTTGAAAGGATTAGCTGGATTTGCATTAAATTTCCTTTATTGCTACTGATATTAAAAGTTGTTGCATTACTTTCGTAGACAGCTGGTGTTTAATTTGAAAAACAGACTGTTCTGTTGTAAATAGCTGTCAGTATTGCAGAGGTTCAAATGACTTTTACACTTCAGTAAGATTTGAATGCAGTGCAAAAATAATATATATAGTGTTACTATGCTTCAGTTTAACTGCAGTCTTTCAGTTTTATTTGCATATGTCCATTGGGTTCTGTTCACTGCTGAGTTATTGTTTTATTAGTGCAAATTTGGCAGATGTCATTTCTCAAGGTGATTTAATAACATGAAGATACTATATGCACACATTTACACTTAAGTGAAAAAGGTAAAGTAACTTACTGAAAACCAAGAACTTAACCCTAAGTAATGACCAATTGCCTACTGGCAGCTTTTTCCACAAGTTCATTATCAGTTGACTTATAGTGCTGGAATGTTGTCATTTGGCGATATGCATCAATAAAAGATAAAGGATACAGCTCAATGAAAAAACACACAGGCAAGTTCTACAGAGTGGTGAGCAAGGTTTGGCACCATTTTGTCCAATTTATTTGTTTTCTTTCTTTTTCCTTTTTGTTTTGAATGGCTGGTGATTAAGATTTGGAATCCAAGAGACTGCCACGTGTGCGCTTCAGAGGGTGACCCACCAAGTTCCTCCCAGATATGTAATTGCATCATGGGTCAAGAAGGGGTGCAACCATAAACTGTACTGATCCTCCACAGTGCTAAGAAGCCACCTAGTGAAGGCAACTTACAACGCCCCTTCTTGTCACAGGACCATTAAAGCATAACCATCTGGAAGGAGGCATCACTTTTTGACTGAGCAGTCAACTAAACGGAGCTCCTTGATGGCTTGACCCATTTGATGAAAAGCACCCATAAGAGGCATTCATTTGTTGTTGCTCTCACACCATTGTGCTTTTGTTTTTTGTTTGACTATAAAGTAAATGGGGACAGCCTGGTTGGCGCACCAACATTTATCATTTGTCATGATCTGTCAACCCCTTGGACAACCACAATAGCAACAATGTTCTGATGTTTCAAAGGGTTAACAATCTGAAATAATGTGCATGGTCCCATAAATCAGCATATAATGTTATCATGTTCATTCTACCTATAACAGAAGTTGTAGAAATGTGATAAGAATGCAGCTCTTCTGAATCTACTGGAAAAGCCAGATTCTGTCAATTTGACCCTCCAGACTCTTGCTAATTGTCAGCATTTAGCTTCTTTTGTTTGTACTACTACTACTTTTAATGGCACTGCCATGTAATGTTATGCTTATTAGGAACTAACAAGGCATACATCCTGACCTTTTATTTAGAAGACCTTGGTCTGAAGTGCTGTTTCAGATAGAGAATTTTGGAATTTTTGATTTATTCTGGGCTCCTCTCCAGCCGTCTGCCTTGCTTCTGTGGGCTGTCCTTTGTCCTTAGTGGGTTGTCATCTACTGTGTTTTTCTTTTATGGAAACAGTCCACTTGCTGATTGGTGCCTGTACAGTATTTCTGAGGATTCTCATATTCTTATTCTTTTTGCTTATTTTGCCCTTTTGGTTGTGTACCATTGTTTATTTTAATTTAATTTTTTACACTTTTTCATTAATACTATCATCATCGTCATGTGGCATGAAAATCATTTCTTGCTTGGATCCACTGTAATAATTCTTTTCATAACTTTGAACATGTCAATCTGTCAGGACTATTTTTGGATTTTCCTTCAGTGTTTAATACCATACAGCCTCACATAGTGATTGGAAAACTGAATAATATGAATGTAAACCCATTTATCACATTATGGATTCAGGTCTTTCTTTTAAATCATTCTTAAATCAAATCTTTTTCAAAAGTCCTTTCATTCAAACACAGAAGTCCGCAGTGGTGTGTCTTATCACCATTACTATTTACTCTATGCACACGTGACCTGAGACAGAACAATGACCACTGCTCCATTATCAAATATGCTGATGACACCATGCTCATAGGACACATCTCTGGGGAGGATGAAAGCCACTTTCTAAATCAAGTGGACTGTATGGTAAACTGGTGTAATAAAAACTTTCTTGCTCTGAATGTAAAAAAGACCAAAGAAATGATATTTGCTTATAAGAGACAGAAATCTGTATTTGTTGTTTTCGGGGAGGAAGTAGAAATAGTGAATGAATATAAAGAACTAACTTAGATAACAATCTTAACCAGAATGCAAATACAAAAAAAATATTCTGTAAATGCAATCAGTGTTTATTTCTCCTCTGTACACCCAAACTATTTAAAATAGACAAGTACCTCATGTTGTCCTTTTATCACAGTATGATCCAGTCTGTTATCAGTTTCAGTTTCATTGCCTGGTTTAGTGGTATGACAAAACCAAAATTTAAAAAGGGTTTAGCAGAATACTAAGCATGCAGTTAAAGTTATTGGGGCTGATGTAGATGTTCTGGAAAGTGTGTGTCAGAGGACAATACTAAAGAAACTAGAAATCATCTCAACTGATGACAGACATCCATTACATGTAGAACTTAACTTCAGTAAATCAGGAAGGATAGTTGCTTTGAAAACTCACACAAATCACTCCAGAAATTCCTTTCTTCCTAGTGCCATATGACTTTTTAATAGAAAATGATTGAGATTTGTATCCTGCAATAATTTTTTGTGTAAAAATGTACTATTAAACTGCCTTACCTTAACTTCTCTTGTCTCTTTTTGTTTTGTTTCATTTCTTTCTGTCTGGTTATTAGATGCAAATTTCATATTTTCTTATGTAAACATGACTAAATAAATCAACCTTAAACCTATGTCTGAACATGTCAATTATGTCACCTCTTAATCTCTATTTGCTTAAAAGGAAAAGGTTCAGTTCTTTCAGTCTTTCCTCATAGTTTATACTTCACAGGCCAGGAATTTGCCCAGTTGCTCTTTTCTTGAATTTCTTTAGTGCTGCTTTACCTTTTTTAAGTATGGAGATACTGCTGAAAATACTCCATAAGAGAGAGAATACTCCATTGACCTGTTGCACTGACTGATTTCATTCGGTAAATCAACAATGGGATGACAGATAATTTTTTACAAATTAATCCTGATAAAATGGAAATCTTATTAGTTGGTACCAGATCTTTCCTCTCTACCCTTCATGGGCTAAAAATTGATGTCGATGGGATCTTGGTTGAACCCTCTGCATCAGTCTGTAATTTGGGTATCATTTTTGATCAGCTTCTTACTTTTCAACCACACATTAGCTCAATTGTACAGATTTTTTTCATCTTCGCAACATTGCTCATCTGCATTCATTCTTCAGTGTGAAGGATACTGAAACACTGATTCATGTTTTCATCACTACTGTCTGGACTATTGCAATGCATTGTTTTATGGCCTCCAGACTAAATATATCAATAGATTACAGTATGTTCAGAATTCTGCTGCTCGTCTACTTACAAACACTAATAAATCTGCTTACATCACTCCTGTCCTTTATGATTTGTATTGGTTACCAGTCTTTTCAAGAATCAGATTTAAAGTTATTCGTCTCACCTTTAAAGCCCTTCATGGTTTAGCCCCTCATTATCTGTCTGAGCTGCTGCTTCCTTACACTCCTGCTAATGCGAGGACGATCATTGGACGCTAACTTACTCACTGTACCTAAACACAAGTTAGTAACTATGGGGGGCAGAGCTTTCAGCCTTTGTGAGGAAAAATCTATTATTCATTTCAAACTTCTGTTAAAACACATCTCTTCAATGAGTATTATTCATTTTCTTGTATGTAATTTCTACTGTCTTGTTAATGTGTTTATTGAATTGTAAAGTGTCGTTTAGTGTTTGATAGGTGCTACATAAATAAAACTTATTATTAAGAGGCCTCACACGTACAAAATATAGGTGAAGCACAAACTGCCTTGACTTGCCTGCAGATATTGAGCTATATAATTTAACATCGCATTGGATTTTCATTTACTCATGTGCACTGTCTGAATGTGCAAAGTTTCAGATCTTCCATTGTGAAATCAAAATATCAAATAATATGATATTTTTCACTTTGTTTATGTAACACTTTTTCATCTACTTATATTAAATTTAGATTGCCACAAATTAGCTAAAGTCTAAATTCTGTCCAAGGCCATTTAAATTGATTTTATATCTACAAAACTTAACCACCTTTTAATTTATATACATATCAGGGACATCACTTTTAACACCATCTAATTCAAAAGAAGTACCTTACACCATAATCCCTTGCTTCCTATATTTAAGTCAATTTTGTACCCATCTACAACCTGTATCTTGAACTCTCACTTATTTTAGTTTGATCACACATGATACATGATATCATATTCACTTCTCTGATGCTTTTTCATAGAATTACAACATGTTCCTGTAACACTGTCTGCTTTTGTCATGTGTTACTCAATCTATGCTTTAACACTAGAATTACCAGAGCCTACGAAAAAACTTGCAAATCCGGCCCACCTTAAATCCCTTCGTACCTCTCTGTCAGTGTCTTTTGTCTTCTAAATGTGTCGATAAGCCCAAGCAAGAAGCAGCTTGTTATACCATCCCCCCACTGCCTCAGAATGGGCAAGAAAAGAAGTTCTCCCAGTTCCTGCCTTGATTGATTATCTGGGAGTGAGCTACCCAGAATTGTAAGGGGAAATGATTTGATGTGTGTTTTGTGTCTACAACAATCTATGTAAACACATCGTTAAAACAGAACATTTTTCATGTTTTAGTAATAAATAACAAAATGTAGACATGAACTGTATAATGTGTGAAGGCTGATGGCCAAATATCAAATAAACACTTTCACAAAAGGCGCAAGTACAATACAACAGCTTCCATGGTGCAGCGGTAAGATCCGCTGAATTATAATCCGGAGGTCCTGAGTTCAAAACCAGCTCCCAGGCAAATTTACTGTTTTGAGTAGTGAGCTGCTCTTATTGTTAATATTATACAATAAAAGCATACATTTGATTTGTGTCTGTAACCGCCGGTGTAAATTTATAGTATTTGTAATTGGTAATTGGTAATTCTAGTGTTAGTAATTGCTTCTATTAATTTCCTGGTGACGCATGTTAAGGTTATTGACCTATAGTGATTTGAAAATGCTTAGTCACTTTTTTTATATAATAGGACAATTTTCTCTTCTCTCTTTGTCACTCATAGTCTTATGGACAATTGAGGCCAACAATGGAAGCCTTCTTTATTGCCCATCCTCCTTTCCTTTCCTGAGTAGTATGTATAACTGCATAATGAATGCCCAAGCTGGCCCATTCCTTGATATCATCCAGCCATCTTCTTCTCTGCCTTTGTCTTTTTCTCATGCTCTCCCCTCTACTAAGCAACACTTATCACCCTGTTGTCTCCTATTCTGCATCTAGTATATGCCCAAAGAACTGCAGTTGCTTTGCTTTAACACTAGAATTACCAGAGCCTACGAAAAAACTCGTAAATCCGTCCCACCTTAAATCGCGTCTTAAATCCGTTTGCACCTCTCCGCCAGAGTCTTTTGTCATCTAAATGTGCTGATAAACACAAGCTACTAGCAGCCAGCTATTCCATCCCCCCACCGACTTAGAACGAACTTCTCCTAGCTCATGCCTTGCCTTGATTTGATTACAGTATCTGGGATTGAAGTGGAGTTTTAGAGTGGAAATAATATAGCGTTATTTGGAATACACGCATTTCATGTGTGTTCCGTTTCTATAGTAGTCTGTGCAAACACATTTTTAAAACAGAAACGTTTTTCATATTCTAATAGTAAATGACAAAATGTAGGCATAAACTATATAACGTATGAAGCCTGAAGTCCATATATCAAAGAAACACTTTCACAAAAGGTATAAATAAGAGAACACGTGCGCTTTTATTCAAAAATATAACTGCACAAAAAAAAAAAAGCCGCATTAGCATGCCACATTGACACTCTTACTACAACCGCCGCGGTGGTGTAATGGTATCAGCCCCTGACTGGGAATCAGAGGGTGGCGAGTTGGATTCTGCACGGCTCTTACAATTTTAGAATAACAACATAAATTTGATTTCAGTCTGTAACAGCCGGTGTAACTTATGATACTGGTAAAGGTTAGCTTTTTTTTTTTTTTTTTTAATTCACTTTTCATTCTCGCAGTCGCATTCAGAATCAATCCATACAACCCCATCTGACATAAAGACACGCTATAGGTCTGCAGTGTACCACGATGCAAAACACCCCCCCCCCCCCAAAAGGGTTCTGACACACAAACGCTGGCGAAGCTGCCTTCTCCATATCTCACCGTCACTTGAAATCAGCAGTTCTTAGCATTGCACCACGCAAGCTGTCGTATCAACCACCAACTGTAACTTGCTTTCTTTATTCTTCGGTTATAGTCTTGAATAAAAGTGCACTTTTATTTATGTGAAAACAGCTGTGTCAGATGGGGTTGTATGGATTGATTCTGAATGCGACTGCGAGAATGAAAAGTGAATTTAAAAAAAAAAAAAAAAAAGCTAACCTTTACCAGTATCATAAATTACACCGGCTGTTACAGACTGAAATCAAATTTATGTTGTTATTCTAAAATTGTAAGAATAAGAGCAGTTCACTTCTCGAAGTGGAGCCGTGCAGGATCGAACTCGCCACCCTCTGATTCCCAGTCAGAAGCTGATACCATTACGCCACCACGGCGGTTGTAGTAAGAGTGTCAATGTGGCATGCTAACGCGGCTTTTTTTTTTTGTGCAGTTATATTTTTGAATAAAAGCGCACGTGTTCTCTTATTTGTACCTTTTGTGAAAGTGTTTCTTTGATATATGGACTTCAGGCTTCATACGTTATATAGTTTATGCCTATATTTTGTCATTTACTATTAGAATATGAAAAACGTTTCTGTTTTAAAAATGTGTTTGCACAGACTACTATAGAAACGGAACACACATGAAATGCGTGTATTCCAAATAACGCTATATTATTTCCACTCTAAAACTCCACTTCAATCCCAGATACTGTAATCAAATCAAGGCAAGGCATGAGCTCTGGTAATTCTAGTGTTAATCGTATCAACAGCTAGTATTCCTCTGTTCAGATATGTACAAATGTTTTTGTTGATCACCATATCCTCTCTTCATATTCTCATTATTTTCCTTTAACACACCCTTTCAACTGCACTCAACTCTCTTACATCTCCAGCTTTTAAAGTCCAGGATTCACATGCATCCAGTACTTATTTGCTACCCCAATTCTCCTTTATTCTCATTGTTTCTGGCCGTCACACTTCTAAGTATAGGAACTGGTCAACACGTTCAAGCTGTTGGCTGTTTAAGTATGCATATGTTACATTGTTGCTGCCCATCACCATCACATTTGTCTGTTCCCAGTTCAGATTCTTTACTAGCTTGATGCATTTCGGTTTACTGAATTTACAAATAGTCCACCTCATACACCAACAGATCTATCTGCATATCTTAATTCTTTAAAGATGGCTCCCAGTATTATCACACCTCTGTTGTCTTAAACTTTCATCCTTTCCATGTTTTTTTTTTTCCAGAATTGTTATGAATAAAAGCATGGTCATTGAGTCGCCTTGTCTGCTGCCTATTGTCGCTCTTACCTATTTAATCAATCCTTTCTTTGTCTTGACAGTCATCTCCAACATTTCATACAAATGTTTTATTGCTCTAATCGTCTTTTCATCAAATAATGACATAACATAACATTCTCAAACCTACTTAGCTGATTACTGCGGTGGGCTGGTGCCCTGCCCAGGGTTTGTTTCCTACCTTGCGCCCTGTGTTGGCTGGGATTGGCTCCAGCAGACCCCAGTGACCCTGTAGTTAGGATATAGCGGGTTGGATAATGGATGGATGGATGGACTTAGCTGATTAATTTCAAGATGGTGGGAGACCAGCACCCATCCCGGCAACAATGTACACAAAGTAAGAGCAACTCTGGATGAGACACAGGAACTAGTCATGCACACCATCTCCCACTGCCAATTTAGAGCACCAGCCTTATTTAATAATAACATCTTAAAGAGATGTGGGAAAAAAATGAGTATACATGGAGTCACAAGAAGAATATGCAAACTGCACATTGACAGCAACTGGGCACTGAATTTGAACCCCAGATGCTGGAACTGTGAAAAAGCAACAACAGTAAACTATGCCTCCTCTGAGCTGCTCATTGCATAATTAGATCAATTTATTTTCAAGATTTAGACTGAAATGTAAAATAAGACAAACTGTAGCTCCTATAATATGTATGTTTGTATTTTGCAGGTTAATTTGTAAAGCATTTTTCTTTTGTGCTTGACTCCCAAACATTGCTCTCAAGTGTCACATGCCTAAATAAGATGAAATGCTTCAATGGCCACCTTTTTTATAGTTTTGATGTAACAGACTAATTTTCCTAAAGGATTGTTGAAACAATTGTATAAGTTGAAACAATTGTTCCTAAAGGAACAATTGTTTCAACTTATAGCTAATGCAGCTATTCCTTCATGTGTGTATAGTTGAAAGCTTCTTATTCAACCTTCTTCCATTTATCAACAAACATTTTTATAATCATTCCAACACAACTTTCAAATCATTACTCTGTTTGACCTATTAATTACAATTGCAGTGTGGGTTTCTAAAAAAACTGTTAATTTATCTCATTATGTGCAAATAGCATAACAATGCAATACAATTAATTATGTAATTCCAATATTTTAAAAAATGTGCAAGACATTGGTATATTATAGGTCTTTCTAATGACATAAAAACAGCTTAATCTTTTTTCTAAAAGTCTGGTGAAGAAAGAAATCTCAGCTTTTCTTACTGTCTATTAGTCCCTCTGGGACAATGTAACAAAACCTCACTACTTTAAAATATTGGACCATTCAGTTAGTTAAAATTGAGGTTGTGTTATTGAATCTGCTGCAATGTCTAAAATTTTTTCACAAATACACCTGCCTTCTTCTTTTGCTGTTGCAGTAACTGACAGCTATAATCATTTAATTTAAGATATACAGTACAGTACAAAATTAATTTATAAGATGGAAAGTAAAAGAATGACATGATAGTGTAGTGGTTACTGTTGCTGCCTTATAGTCAATGGACCGGGCACTCTCTATTAGATGTTTGCTCATACTTGCAATAGTTGGATGGATTTTGTCTGCTCATACACTCCAAGAATTACAATTTAGGTTGACTGAAGACACTTATTAGTCCCTGTATAAGTGAGTATGGGTTGGATTGTTAACACATTGACTGCTGGAACATCTATTACCAGGATACTGCAGTGTTGGTCTATATATATATAATAAAAAAATAAACTTTATCAAAACCCATAAAAAATGTAAAGAAATGTATTATAAAACAGTGGTTGAATCATCAACAGTAACTCTGTCAAAATGTAAACTAAATTGTTAATTATTTTATTTTCACCCGCAACATAACTAAAGCTCTCCAACTGATGAGAGTCCTAGAAGCATGGCATCATGCAGAGTGCAAGCTCAGAAGCACATATGCCACAAATATAACATGTTTTTTTGCACTATTCACGCTTGTTACTCACAGCACATTTGGTAGTTGGTGACTGCTTGCGCTCAGTACAAGGCAGAATGTCTGTGCACTGCTGTCCTGACAGTCATGACTAGTCAGACGCCTTATGATGAAGGTATAACTTCAGGGCAGCTATCCGCATTAGTAGCAGAGACTGCAGGTTCCACATGATTCTATTGATTATCACTATCTCAATCGCTGTCATTATCATCAAAATATTAATTTTTGCAATAAATCTAGTTGTTTCAAAACATCAGCAGCTTTATAACTTTTTTGCAAAGACATAACTATGGACTGTTTATTTATAGCACTACAGTATTTCCCACAAGGTGTTTCCATCAAAGAAAAATTCTGTGGCTATTTATTAGATGACAGCACTGTAGCTAGGTAACTGACACATGACAGCAAAGCTCATCAGCAAGCTTGCTGCATCTGTAGTGGCTGTACACTGAGATACGACTTCTCTCGTATTTTGAGTTTTGATAGGCTCGTACATTGCGTTCAAAGTGTTAATGTGCTCAGTGATAAACCTGCCAGCTTTGGTCCCATTTTGCATCCGGTACTGCTGGAATAAACTCTGCCACCCTCAATAGGAAAAATAAAGAAAGACAATTATCCTTATTATTTTTACAACATATTGTTCATGAAATCCTAATTTTGTCATTCTAAGATTGGGTTGATTTATTTTTTTTTTTGCTAATCACCTAATTTTAGAATAATTTTAGAAAGATGTTATAAATCTCAATTACATACCCACAATGTATATTAACAAACTAAAAATGAACAAACCTTAATGTAAACTTTTTTTTAAGCTTATAAAGAAAATGAAAATGTTATTTATGCATTTTCTAAGTAATGGGTGGCACAGGGATGCAGTGGTTAGCACAGACTTCCTAGGCTCAAATCCCATAACTACTCATTGAATTTGTGCAGCTTGTTTTTCCTTCTCCTTCTTGTGTCTGTGTGGGTTTCCTCCCACAATACAAAGGCATGCAGGTTAGGTAGATTAGTAATACTAAATTGACCATGGTATGTGGTTGGAATGTGTTTATGTGTGTTCACTTTGTGGTGGTCTGGGTGCCTTGTACCTCCAGGGATAGGAATCAGCTCCTCCCATGACAACCGTTTAGGACTAAGGGTGTTGTGAAGTGCAGTGAAAAAAGTTCCCACATCAGTGTGAGTATAAGTGAATCCTTCAATGAATTGATATCCCATCCAGGATTGGTTCCTATCTTGTTCCCAAAGCTTCTGGAATAGGTCCCAGAAACTGGCTGAATTAAATCAGTTTGAGAAGGCTATTTTATGTTACTTTGAATAACAATATCATATTGTAAATGTATAATTGTATGAAACTTGAAATAAAACAGGTACATCTATCTGTTTAATTTAAATTCAGAATCACCCATATCAGAAATTTAATAAGAAAATCTACCGTTTGTTAACTTTTTATAATGAAAACAATTTACATTCTGACTTTCTGTTCTATGTGATGACAATAATAGATATTATGAATAAAAGTAATTTATACTCATAGTTGTATGAAGCAGTTTCAGATTAAATTGTTAGTGGCTTTCTTTCCTATTTTTTTTTTTTTTTTTTGCTGGCATATTTGGGAACCAGGGGAAAAATGTGTTTAATGGATTTTATAGAAAAAAAGAAGGATTAAAATAATCTAAAAATCCCAATTTGGCAATTTGGCTTTAACAGTTGTCACACACGTGCGAGTAGGGGGACGTTGTGTGGACCAAGTAAAGGTAATTCCACGCCAGGCCGGGGGGGGGGGCGGGGTGCACTAAACCTTCTCCTGTTGTCTCTACAGTCCAGCCGCGGGAAAACCTATCTGAATCAAGAACGTCACTTCCGGTTCCGGCGCCTGGAAGGATGTCACTTCCTGTTCCGGCGCCTAGAAGGACGTCACTTCCTGTTCCCTACATCACTTCTGGTTACCCTACATCACTTCCTGTCTGACCACTTAAAACCGCCATCTTTTCCAACCTTGATCAGTTCTGTCTTGGACTCAGTGCAATCAACAGCTTTGTTACATAAAAAAGAAAACCTTTGCAGCTAGGAACATTATACGGGTGGCTGCCCCAAACCTTTCTTTACGTGTGTCGAGTCTGTTCTTTTACAGTGGTGTAGTCGGCAGGATGATGGCTTCCTGGAGAGATTGGAAGGCAAACTTAAACCTAGGCTCGACACACTTTTATAATCCAACAAAATATCAGATGGGTAAGTACCGCTCCCGAGTTGCTGAGTGGGCGTCCGTCGGGGCGTGTCGGGGAAAGCTTGAATATGCTTCGACCCATCATCCTGCTAAAGGTCCAGGGAAAAATAGCCCCGGGACCCACAGGCTAGAGCCAAGTGCGTCAGGGAACGCATTGAGAACTTATTATGGCCTCCTGGGTGTGGGGACTGCCCATACATATCCCACGAAGGGCAAGCCCTTTAAGACAGGTGGGAGAAACCCAGGCTGGCAGGTGAGAAACATAATGGCCTGGACATACAACCTTGCTAAGGCAACTAAGAAACAGGCCATGGCTCTGTGGGCTAAGGTGGTTGGTTGGTTACAACCCCATAAAAAATCCAACCACCAAATTGCGGAGCAAGTGGCTTGCGCTCTATTTCTCAGATTCCTACCTGGAAAATTCGCCCAGCCGGCCTGGGATTATACAGATATTGTCTCGCTAGCCGAGAAAATAGATCACCTCAGGGCAGAAACCAGCTTGGGAGTGTCAGAACGGGACTCGTGTGAACCCGGGCGTGCTTGCGTCCCTAATACACAGTCCCGCAGCTATAATGCGAGGCATGTTCGAGTAAACCCTGGGACGCGCCAGCGGGCCCTGCGAGGCGACGAAGGGGTGTGCGGGGTGATGCGGGAGGAGGCATGGTGCGCGCTCGCTAATCCACTGGCCTGTCCACATACGGGAAAAGTGCTAGTCAATTAAATTAAAGTTATCACTTTATTTGATTCCGGCAGTAACATTTCCATTGTTGCTGACCAATTGATATTACCGCGACAATGGTGTAAGATTAAGACTCGCATTACCTGTATTCACGGGGATGTCCGGTATTATCGATCCGCCAACTGTTTTATCTGTCAGGATGGCGTAGTTAAGAAGTTAACGGTGGCAGTGATGGATGATCCTCCCTTCCCCGTGATTCTAGGAAGAGATTGGGTCGAAATAAATAGCGGTGATAAAGGCGCTTCTTCTCCTCGTTCACTAGGTCTAGTCACGGATGCAAATTCAGCGCCCTCAACTTCCTCCACGCCGTGTATACAGCCGGCTGAGGAGCAGACTTCGGCCTCTAGTGATGACGAAGAAACACCCGGGACGTCGCAACCCGTGACGTCATTAGAAGGCGCTGAGACGACTCAGGACGAAAACCCGCCCCTTGAGGTCGAATCCAATCCTCTCTCATGTCTGCAGTTTCAATTCAGGCAGACGCCGGCTTCATTTAAAAGGGAGCAATGGAATGATGACTCCCTTAAATTTGCAAAGAATGCAGTCGTTCTGATAGATGGCCAACGCACCTCACATCCAATGCCACAGGGTCCTCACTTTGTGCTCAGTAATGATCTGTTATATCGGGTGGCAGAGCATGAGGGACAGATGAGGTCGTTGTTGTTAGTGCCACGGACTTACCGGCGACAGGTCTGTGAATTAGCACATGCCCATCTGCTGGGAGCCCATTTGGGCCCTGAAAAAACACTGGAGAGAATTAAACTCCGATTTTTTTGGCCCGGAATTAACAAGGAGGTTCGCCGCTTTTGCACATCCTGTCCAGAATGTCAATTGAGGCAAATTCCTAGGAGGGACCGTGCTCCTCTAGTTCCATTACCCTTAATTGATATCCCTTTTGAACGTATTGGGGTCGACCTGGTGGGACCCTTAGAGCCCTCCGCCAGAGGTCATAAATACATAATGGTCCTGGTAGATTATGCTACCCGATTTCCAGAGGCTGTTCCGTTGCGCTAAGCTACTACTAAAGCTATTGCACGGGAATTAGTGGGTGTATTTGCACGTGTCGGAATCCCTAAAGAAATCCTGACGGATCAAGGGACTCCTTTCACCTCGCAGACATTCAGGGAGACTGCCAAACTACTTCAAATAAAACATTTAAAGACTTCGGTATATCATCCTCAAACCAACGGTCTTGTAGAGGGGTTTAATCAAACTCTCAAACAGATGTTGCGTAAGGTAGTCAATGAGGACGGAAGGAACTGGGATCAGCTCCTCCCCCTCTTCCTTTTTGCATATCGGGAAGTCCCACAAGCCTCCACGGGGTTCTCACCTTTTGAATTGCTATATGGACGACAACCCCGGGGCATATTAGATGTTTTAAAAGAAGGATGGGAGGAAGAGGCAATCCCATCAACAAATATATTAGAGTATATCGCGCAGTTACGCGATAGATTTGAGAAAATTAGACCCATACTGAAAACGCACATGGAAAAGGCGCAAGCAGCTCAGGCCCGATGCTATAACCGTGGTACGTCTCTGCGGGAGTTCCGCCTGGGAGATCGTGTCATGGTTTTAGTTCCTACCTCTCATTCCAAATTACTGGCT
The DNA here is from genome assembly GCF_900747795.2 of Erpetoichthys calabaricus. Classification (NCBI taxonomy): domain Eukaryota; kingdom Metazoa; phylum Chordata; class Cladistia; order Polypteriformes; family Polypteridae; genus Erpetoichthys; species Erpetoichthys calabaricus. The sequence continues at coordinate 79,079,429 of NC_041405.2, forward strand.
CATTGGCCAAGCCCTTATGAAATTAAGGAGAGGAAGGGGCTGGTCGATTATTTGGTGAAACAACTGAATCGTCGACCCAGCGAGCGGATTTACCATGTCAATCTGCTGAAACCGTGGAAGGACAGGGAGTCCAAGCCCTCCTCCGGACAGCTCCGCTCTCTCTTCGCGCAGCAATTACACCTTAATTTCGGAGACAATTTGACTCGCCAGCAACGTCAGGAGCTCGAAGCAGTTATCCTGTCTGTCCCTGAGGTAGTCAGTGAAACTCCAGGTCGGACCTCCTTGGTTGCACATGACATTGTGACAAAACCTGGGGTTATAGTCTGAGAACGCCCGTATAAACTTCCCGAAGCAAAAAAGGCTGAAGTGGAGTTGGAGATCAGACGAATGCTGGACCTAGGTATGACTGAGGAAAGTTATAGTCCCTGGTCCAGTCCTATCGTTATGGTCAGTAAGCCCGATGGAAGTTGGAGGTTCTGCAATGACTTCCGTCGGCTTAACCAAGTCTCCCAATTTGATGCCTATCCGATGCCACGAGTAGACGACCTCCTCGAGTGGCTAGGTCATGCCAAATTTTTGACTACTTTAGATATGACTAAGGGGTATTGGCAGGTTCCCTTAACGGACTCCGCTAAGGAAAAGACAGCGTTCAGCACCCCTAGTGGTCACTGGCAGTATCGTGTCCTTCAATTTGGATTACATGGGGCACCTGCGACCTTCCAACGTCTGGTGGATAAAGTGCTCCATCCTCATAATTCATATAGTGCTGCCTACTTGGATGACGTTGTCATCTATTCCAACACCTGGGAGGAACACATACAGCAGGTTGGAGCTGTATTGCGGACACAGGCAAAAGCTGGGCTTCGTATCAACCCGAAAAAGTGTTACTTTGGATTGGTTGAGGCCAAATATTTAGGCTATCTAGTGGGCCGGGGTATGGTGAGACCACAGTGTTCGAAAATTGATGCCATTGTGAATTGGCCCCGTCCGATAACCAAGAGGCAAATTCAAGCCTTTCTCGGCTTAGCAGGTTACTATCGCCAGTTTGTTCCCCGGTTTTCTGAGAGAGCTACACCCTTGACAAATCTCACTAAGAAGGGTCGACCTAATCACGTGGTATGGGATGATATATCAAAGGCTGCATTCTGTGACTTGAAAATGGCCCTTACGTCAGCTCCTATATTAAAGGCGCCGGACTTTTCCGTACGCTTCATTCTCCAGACTGACGCTTCGGACACAGGTCTTGGTGCCGTGCTGAGCCAAAGCGTCGATGGAGTTGAACACCTCATTATGTACCTGAGCCGGAAACCGTTGGATCGGGAAACTAAGTATGCGGCAGTGGAGCAGGAAGCTCTGGCTATTAAATGGGCGATTACACAGCTGAGATATTACCTCTTGGGACGTGAATTCACTCTTGTGACAGACCATGTGCTCTTACAGTGGATGGCCTTGCACAGGGAGTCCAATCCGCGTGTCATGAGGTGGTTTTTGGATCTACAGCCGTATAAATATTCGGTCATTTATCACTGGGGTGTTCTGCAGGCCAATGCTGATGCCCTTTGTAGATGCCACGACCTCTCGGACCGGTACGCCCAACCCGATGGGTCTGGGCTGAGGGGGGGGCCATGTCACACACGTGCGAGTAGGGGGACGTTGTGTGGACCAAGTAAAGGTAATTCCACGCCAGGCCAGGGGGGGCGGGGTGCACTAAATCTTCTCCTGTTGTCTCTACAGACCAGCCGCGGGAAAACCTATCTGAATCAAGAACGTCACTTCCGGTTCCAGCGCCTAGAAGGACGTCACTTCCGGAACTGGCGCCTAGAAAGACATCACTTCCTGTTCCGGCGCCTAGAAGGACGTCACTTCCTGTTCCCTACATCACTTCTGGTTACCCTACATCACTTCCTGTCTGACCACTTAAAACCGCCATTTTTTCCAACCTTGATCAGTTCTGTCTTGGACTCGGTGCAATCAGCAACTTTGTTACATAAAAAAGAAAACCTTTGCAGCTAGGAACATTATACGGGTGGCTGCCCCAAACCTTTCTTTACGTGTGTCGAGTCTGTTCTTTTACACAGTGCAGAAGAGTACCAAACAAAGCTATTACATTATGTACCTTTCATTTGTTAATTTATGGTGTCTTACAAGAGCGTACTGATAGATAACATATTTGACTGATACTAAACTAGAAATATTGTTTTTGCAAACACATGATATCCAGAAGCATTCTTTTTTGCAGCTGGCTAGGACAAAAATTAAATTTTAAACAGCTATAATAATTGAATTCATTTGAAGATTAAAAAATATACTGTAATTATTATGTATACATTCATAATACTTTCTACAAATTATCACGGTCCGCCTGAAATGTCTATATTCTACTTGCTTTGCTGTGGGTATTGCTTCCACATTCCAAAGACATGCCTTTCGGGTTAATTGGCAAATCTAAAATTGTTGGATATGAGTAAATGTGAACATGAGTGTAGTTGTGTTCTTCAGTGGACTAATGCCCTATCCAATGCTTCTATGAGAGACTTCTGTTCATGGTAAAGTACTTGGCATATTCTGTAAATGAATGGAAGGATGAATTTTGGCGGTATATCGTATCCTGCCTTTCGTTTTCAGCACTATTTTAAGGAGCTACACTAATGATAAGTGATATAAGGATTAAGTCTAGTTGTTTTTGGACTGTCCATCATGTATTTATGCTGTTGTAGAGTGTACACAATGAGGAGGATGGGAGCTTTGTTTGTTGTAAACAACTGTGGACCGTTGACCTCCCAGGCATTTACTTTTTTCCACAAATGTTGCAGATAGAGAATGGTGGTGATGAAAACAAATCCTCCTAATTGCCATATCACAATTATAATGTTAATAGACGTTTTATCAAGGTAAGGCTTTCAGGGACACCTCACCTTTAAACATAAATCCATTTTCAAATGCATTAACTCTTTTTAATATCAACCCACTTAATGTTTAATTTACCTCTCACTACTTTAGTTTTTAACACTTGCCGACCTTTCAGTATATACAATTAAAGTGCACTTGCACCCAGGGCCAGTAGTTCCTTCAGACTTTAAACAGGTATAAATGTAGCCTTCCTATTGGGAGTGTTCTGTCTTCCTCATCCTTGATTGATCTAGCTGAGACAGGAACTAGGTTTCCAGCCCTTGATGGTAAAATAGAACAAACATGCAAGCAAGAAAACAGGTTTTAATAAATGTTTATATTTAAACATTATTTAAATAGATAGTGTCATAAATAAAGCCAATGGCAATGTATACCATACATCCTGGTACTGTTAAATGTTCTCAAGCGTCTCTCTTCTTGCGTTGCTTGAAGTATTAGAGCATTCTTGGTTTAACTTCCTCCCTTCTCCTTTCTTCTCTTTTATTAGCTCTTTTACTGACCTTATAAAGCTAATCTAGGTGTAACGTGCTCATTCTATCATCAAAAAAACTTTGCTCTTTTAAAATTAATTTTCCTGACACTGAAAGAGGCTTTCAGAGCTTATAGGCTTCTGCTATTAGAGGCAGTAGGCTATAGCAAGGGGTGCTTGTGTAACTTAGAAACAGGGGTTATAAGAAGTGTTCTTGTGCCACAATAATTTGCACTTTTCTGGTAGATGCATTTTCTCATCTCTTATAGTAAAGCAACATCCCCCAGTAGCATTGTTAAAATACTAGACTTACAAAGTCACAGAGCTTTTTACGCTCTACTTAAACTAATTATCAAAATATTCAGGTAATTCCTGAGTAAATGCAAAAGCATGAACAAACATGGAACATATTGCTTAACAAACACTGTTGTTTTAACATAACAGGCTGCTTCAGCATAGGAAAAGAAATAGTGTCTTTGAACAAGTCATCTGTTTAAAGGTTACAAGAAGAGTTCTTATCCTTTCAGAAAAATTCTTTTTCTTCCTCAACAATCAATTTTTAGTTGTCAAGATATGTCCCTGTGATATAGCTTTTGTCTTCTAAGAATTTATATAATTTGTGTGTTTCTGTACATAAATGTCAGGTTTAATAATTTGGTGTGAATGCATTATAGTTGTATTTATGCACAAGTGCTTTCAACATATACTCAAGAAAGAGTGCTATACAAAAGAAACTGTAAGTTATACTTACTTTATGTGAATGTGTATGGGATCGTATATAATTTTGAGCTGAATGTTAAAAAATGAAGGCAGACAATTTGAAATTTTGGAAAGCCAGTACTCAAAGCTGTAGGCAGGAACAGGATTTTCAATTGTTTTCTATAGTACATTTTTACATTTGTAACAGATATTCACATTTTCAAGCATAGGCAGTACCTTGTTTGTATAACTGAGATATTTATTATATCTATGGAGTGATCTAAGAAGGATTTCTTTTAGATTATTGCAGTATCTCATTTACTGGTTATTGTACTCAAATCTAAACTGCAATTCAGTAAACACACATAGCTTAGACAAATTATCATGAATCAGATACACAGATATTTTTAAGAGCTGAATTTAACTGCAGCATTAACTGAAACAGGTAACAGGGAAATAAAAAATAACTCGGCGCACAATATAAAAACAACAAACTCACTATAGGCCTCACAATTACAGTTGTGATATTTATATTTTTAAGTTTAAAGGTATAACGATTTAGCCAAACACACACACACATGTAATGACAACTGTGCAAACTCTTGGAATTCTTTCAACCAGATTCAATAAGAAATCATCTGGGATGCTTTCACAATATTCCTGAAGGAGTTTCCACAGGCTGAGCACTTGTTGGAAATTTGTCCCTCACTTTGTGATCCAGTTTCATCACAGACCATTTTATTGGGTTTATATGAGGTGACTGTGGAGGGCATATCATTTGTTGCAACACATTGTCACTCTCCTTCTTTGATAACTTTTAGACAACCTGAAAGTGGATTCAGAAAGCATTCATACCCCTTCACTTTCTGCACAATTTATTGTTGCAGATTAAATTTTAAATGGGTAATTTTGCCTTTTTTGTGTATCAATCTATACTCAATAACCCATAATGACAAAGTGAAAATATTAATTTTTTTGTACAAATTTGATCTCTTTCTTCTTTTGTGTACCTATCCTCAGATCCTGTTATCCTTCTAGATTTCAACATAAATCATGACTCACCCAGCTCATAATATGTCTCTTCTCTCTATCTCCACCCTTTCCTACTGATGTGGCAAACTAACAGCTTAAGCTCATTTTCATACCTCTCCTTTCTTCTCTTCCCACCCATCACTTCTTTCTATACTTTTCTGATTTTCTTTTTTCCTCTCATTCTCCTTCAGTTATCACAATGCAACAAAATCTTTCTTCATTATGTCCTACCACCTCTTCTGTTTCTTTCCTATCTGCCCACCCTTTTCCTGATTACTTTTCCAGCTCTCGGTGGACTCTCCAAAAAGTACTATCTTTTCTTCCCTCTCTTCTTCTCTTGATGCCCAGTATTCTCTTGCCTGTCACCCTGCATGTATCTCTCCTTCCCAACCCTTTTATCATTCACACCATTTTGCTCATAAGGAACTATAGTCTGTTGCAAGTGTTTGGTATAAAAAGAAACAACCATCCCTTCTAGGTAAGCATGGGTACCTTGTGTCATCCTTCTGTGCATCTCTGCTATCTTTAAAGAAGTTCTTCTGACCTCTGAAAGAAATGCTAGCTGCCTCTTCTCTACCTTCAAGTCTCTCTCAGGTCCTTCTGCTGCTCCAAAATCATCTCATCATTTTGCTTCCTTATTGACTTCTAAAGGCAACATTCAAAAGCAGTTCAAACTTTTAAAAATTCCTCTGTTCCACCTCTGTGTTGTTCTTCTTTATCCTCTTTCTCACTTGTAAATGGCTCTGACCTGCTATGTAATCTCAGACTCATCTACCTGGGAGTGAGTCCCCCTTTCTTGACATCTTCTTTAATTCTTCCCTCTTTCCTTGATCCCATACAGCCATTCTGTTTTTAATATCTCACTGACCTCTGATACCTTCCCTACTGATTTCAGGAAGTTTTATGTGATCCCTATTCTCAAGAAACCTTCTCTCATCTCATCTGCCATTGAGAATCAGCATTGTGTCTCCAGCTGCCATTCATGTCTATGACACTAAAACGCGTAGTTCACAAATAACTCTACTCTTTTCTTTCTGACAACAATTTACTAGATCCTCCATTCAATTAGGGTTCCACAAGGATTTACCCTACTGAGACTGCAGAGCTTTCACTCATAAATGCTTTTAGATGTGCTTGAGCTGTTTTTCTCTCCTTTGCCCTTATCTGCAGCTTTGGATCCTTTGATAAACTCGAAATCAGCGGTTCTCTTTTGGACTGGTTCATGTCCACTTCTCATTTCTCTCTACATTTTTCCTTAGTCAATGTTATTTATTCTTATTGCTTCCCCTAATGCCTCTGTGATGATGATGCACAGATCTTCCTCTCATTTCTGTCTTAGAATGCACACATTTCATCCCAGATCTCCAGCTGTTGCTCTTCCATCACATCACTGATCAATGCTTATCACCTTAAACTTAACCTTTCAAAGTCAGATGTCTTGTACTTGCCTTCTGATTCTCGTTCCTCAGATGTTTTTCCTCCAAGCAATGCTCTTGATGATATCACCCTTTCACTATCAGTCATGGTCAGGGATCTTGGTATGGCTTTAATTCATTGAATATATTTCTTTAATGACCTAATCCCATAATTTCTTTCTTCATAATATTAAGAGGATTCAATTTTTCCTCTCATATTTTGTCAGTCAAATCCTTGTTCAGGCACTGGTTCTCTCTCTGCTTGTATTTAAAATGTGTCTCAGAAAATCTATTACTTTTTGCAATAAAAAATTGGGTATTAACTCAGAGGTTCAGAGAGACTGGACCCTACTGTCCAATATTAAAATTGCAATAAAAATAGATTACTTTACACTCAAAATTATACTATATATCAGACTTTAGAGAAAACAGAGTATAATTAGAGTATAAAAATTAAAATTTTTAAATAAGGTATTTTTTTTACAAAGGAATAAAAAAAAACATACATATAAGAGTTAGGATTAGGGTTAGGCTTAGGGTAGTGGACGTGAGGCTTGAGGCAAGGCTTTGACACACAGACCCTCCATTTAGAAACTAAATATAAATTAGTTTATTTAGTTACCCTGAAAAACCAAAACCTATGGAAAAAAAATATGAAGATAAGTGTCTAAAGCCTGATTCTAATATTTTTTTTTTCCATTTAGATGTTTTGTTCCAGAAACTTTCATATTCCAAACCAAACATCAGTGGGAAATGATTAGGTTGTCAAAAAGGAGGTCAAACACCTTAAGATTAGGTATCGGAACCCCAACTTTAGGGTTAGGCATCCAATACTGTAATTTAAGATTATGCTTTAGGCTTCTAGTGATAGATAGTACCAATTAAAATTAAGCATAAGGTCGTAAGAATTTAGGATTAGTTATTAATGACTTAATATCAGGCACTAAATCTAAAAAAATCAATCTCATTCAGAAAATTTTTTATTTCAGAATTAGCACAGAGGATCAGAAAAAACATACCACCCAAAATCTCTTTAGGTTTACAATTGGGGAGGCGTAGGCCATAAATCAATTGCATCACTATTTCATCACAAGATCTTTTTAATAACCTAATTATTATTTAAGGTGAGCAAAACAATATCCCAGATTGGCAAAGGAGACACTAAAAAATCAAGAAAAGACAAAAAAGCTTTTCTATACAAGTCCAGTTGTTGAAAAAAGATAGAACAACAAGACCCTGAGAATAAACATGAATTATACCAATGATTGTATATGTTCTAAATTATATGATATTTAATCTTCAAATAAAAATGAATCCACAGAATGAATGGTAAGAACTGATATATCTATATAATCTATGGTAAAATAATCATGTTCAGGAAGCTGGGAGATTTCTGTATACTTTTTTAAGGGGCTCTTCTTCCAACTCGCTATATCCTAATACCCGGTCACGGGGGTCTGCTGGAGCCAATCCCAGCCAGCATAGGGCGCAAGGCAGGAACAAATCCCGGGCATACACACACCCACAGACCAAGCACACACTAGGGACAATTTAGGATCGCCAATGCACCTAACTTGCATGTCTTTGGACTGTGGGAGGAGCCCAGAGCACCCGGAGGAATCCCACGCAGACACGGGGAGATCATGCAAACTCCTCGTAGGGAAGCGGACCCAGGTCTCCTTACTGTGAGTCAGCAGTGCTACCACTGCGCCACCATGCCGCCCAGGGGCCCTGTTGTCTATTTAAATTATTTTTGATAATACTGGCTAACTTCTGCCTGTATCTCCCTCAAATATCTTGTAGTATAACTCCTCCTCCTAACAGCCTGGAACAAAATATGAATTGGCCTGTTTTGTTTCATCAAGGTAAGTATTAATTCTATAGAACTGAATTATTTGCAATTTAATAATCCCTCTAAACGTATGTTTCGGGTGAAAACTGGAATGTGTGAGAAGGGCAAGAGTATTGGTAGGTTTAAAGTAGATCTTGGAAAAACACATTTTTTTACTATCCAAAATCGATTGAAAGTGAATCTCTGTATCCAAAAAAGATGTGGATTCATAACTACTTGTAGCCTGAAATTTGATTGCAGGGTGATGAGAATTTAAAATATCCAAAAAACATTGGAATTCCTCTCTTGTATGCGTCCCAAATGCCAAATATATCATTCAAATATCTTAAATAAATCATAGAGAGCCAACGGCACTTCAAAAATGCAGTCTGCTCCCACTCTGACATATAAATGTTTTGCAGTTCCCATGAATTTGGAGAAAGATCTTTCCATAAAATTCAAAATTGTTACAAGTTAAACTTAACTGCAAAAGTTTCTAGAAGGCAATTATCAGGTCTATTTAAATCTGGATACTTTTGAAAAATATTCCTAACCGATTGTAATCCCAATTGAAATGTCTATGTTGGTATATAAAGAAGCAACATCCATAGAGCACATGAACCCTAACCCTAAGCCTAACCCCCTAACGCATTAGACGGGAATTTATGTTTCTTAATAAACTCCAAAAAATTAAATGTACCCTTAACATGACCATTGTGCTGCTGTGATAATGGTTAATTAGGGTTAGGGATAGGGTTAAAGAGTCCCTGGTGCCAAGCTGAAAAATGAGTTTGATAACTATAATATCTATTAACGACACATAGGCGTTGATAATGATTCTTAATATAGTATTTTAATAACTGTAAAAATGGTGTCAGTTTCTCATTATGTTCTCTCAGTACAAGGGAAAAAAGACCAGAATGCCCCTTTTTTTAAGAACTTCCTTTTTTCCTTCTAAAATCCCACCCACTAACATTCTACAGGAAGTTACCAACAACAGGAATATCAATAAACATCAATATAAATTGAACTTGTAACTGAACATACAATACACTACACTCCTTTCCCCCAGTTTTAAATATCTTTGTAACGTCTTGGCTTAACAAGAGCTCTATGGGGTCTTAGTGACACCATAGGCTGTGGGGTCTTAACATTCACTGGTTTACCAGTTTCAGTGGTTGGTATCACTACTGTATCATTATCTGGAGTGGATTTAGAAGAAGTTGGTATTTCTGGGCTACCAGGAGGCTGCTCAACAGTGGTAACTGGCTGCTGCATTGACTCTGCTTCGGGCACTGGCCCTTCATCTATCATCCTCTCTCGAAGCTGATCAACATGGCGACGGCAAATGTGTCCATCTTCTGTTTGCACACGGTAAGACACAGGGCCAGTTGCCTCTTGCACTACTGCTGGCATCCATTGTGGTTCTCCTACAAAATTGCGTGCATATACTGTCTGTAAAGGTCAAAATTGCCTAAACACCCCCCCATGCTTTTGTGCTAGTTCCCCTTGCTTCATATGCATGTCAGCTTGAAAGTCTGGGTTAAGGCGATCAAGTGCAGTGGTCAGTCGTCTTTTCATTAGCAACTCTGCAGGACTCTTCCCTGTGGAAGAGTTGGGCATGGTGTGCTGAGATAACAAAAATCTTGCAAGGCGTGTTTGCCAATTACCAGCTATGATTCTCTGTAGAGCATCCTTTGTTGTCTGAACCATTCGCTCTGCTTGCCCATTTGAGGACGGATGATAGGGGGCTGTTGTCACATGCCAGATCCCATTTCTTTCTGTGAACTCTTTGAATTCAGCAGATGTAAATGCTGCACCGTTGTCTGAGACAATAATATCTGGCAACCCATGTGTAGCAAAGATAAGGCGCAAAGTGTCGATGGCAGCATTTGCAGACATGGAGCGTAGAAGAGACACCTCCAGCCACTTGGAATGGGAATCTACCAAAATAAAGAAAACCTTTCCTTGAAATGGTCCAGCAAAATCGATGTGGATCCGAGACCAAGCCTTAGCTGGCCATTCCCAGGGGTGAAGTGGTACCCTTGATGGTGCATGCCGGGCGACTGTTGACATGTTGTACAACACTTTACAGCCTTCTCATTTGTCCGTTCCATTCCTGTCCACCATACATAACTTCGAGCCAGAGCCTTTCATGTGGACTATGCCAGGGTGGGAGTCATGAAGTAGTCTAAAGTACATCCTCCTGTGCTAGAACAGGTACTACAACGCGGCTACCCCATAAAACACAACCCTTGTGAGTTTGAGAGTTCATTCTGTCTGTTGGTAAAGGTATGAAATCGTCACCTGGAACTTCATGGGGCCAGCCCATGCAAAAGCCAGTGCAGTACACGAGACCAGAACTGGATCCTTCTGAGTAAGCGCAGCAATTTGGTTAGCATGAATAGGTGCATTAGGCACAGATTCCAAGAGCAGGACCTCAAGAGGAGGTGGTGTAATCAGCCACAGGATTTGCTATAGGCAAGCGGCTCAAGGCATCGGCGGTTGTCAACTCTTTTCCTGGTCTGTAGCACAACTGATAGTTGTATGCACCAAACAAGAGACTCCAGCGAAGCATACAAGGCGACAAGACCTGTGGCATGGGTTTAGAATGATGTAGGAGACCAAGGAGTGGCTTGTGGTCTGTGCAAATCGTAAACTGACGCCCCTGCAAGAACTGATGAAATTTTTTTACACCAAAAATAACAGCAAGAGCCTCCTTATCTATTAGAGCATAATTGCGTTCAGTGGCCGACAGTGTCCGTGAAGCAAAACTAATTGGGGACTCCATACCATCAAGCTCTACATGGCTCAGTACAGCTCCAAGGCCATAAGGAGAGGCATCACATACTAATACAAGAGGCTTCTTAACATCGTAGTGCACAAGCAGTCCATCTGCTTTGAGTAGTGCTTTTGCCCGCTTATAAGCTGTGTCATGGGCAGCAGCCCAGTGCCATGCCATTGACTTGTCAAGAAGTCTGTGTAGTGGTTCCAGAATGGTGGCCTTGTTTGGAAAGAAAACAACTGTAAAAATTCAAAAGTCCTAGAAATGCCTGAAGCTGTGTCTTGTTGCGGGGAGCTGGTGCATTCACGATAGCTTCCAACCTTCTCACTGGTGGTGATGGATGCCCTCTTTATCTACTCTGAATCCGAGAAACTCCACGTTCAGTAGCAGCAAAAACACATTTTTCCTTTTGAAGTCTAAGTCCAACTTCAGAGATTCGACATAACACTTTCTCAAAACGTGTATCATGCTCCTCTGGAGTTTTCCCAGTGATTAAAATATCATCCAGGTATGGCTGTACACCTGGAATACCTGCCAGCAAAGTATCCATAAAACGCTGGAAAATGGCAACAGCTGTAGATACCCCAAATTGCAGCCGTTTGAGCCCTGTACAGCCCCCTGTGTGTATTAATTGTTAACAGCTCAGCTGAAGGTTCATCAAGAACTAGCTGCTGGTAGCTTGTTTAAGGTCTAATTTAGTGAAAATGACACCCCTGCCAGTGTGGAGAACATCTCTGCAACAGTTGGTAAGGTATAAACATCAGGTTTTACTGCCGTATTAACAGTACATCTGTAATCACCACAGATTCTTAAACTTCCATCCCTTTTTGTGACAGGGACAATGGGTGTTGCCCATTTTGAGTGTCGCACTGGTACGAAAATGCCTTGCTCAACCAGATCATCTAATGCCTCATCAATCCTCTGCTTAAGAGCAAAAGGTACAGGACGAGCCTTAAAGAATTTTGGTGAAACTGTAGGGTCCACTTCAATTGAAATGGGTGGTCCTCTACACGCGCCAATTTTCTGGAACACTTCTGCATACCTTTCCAGGAGAGCTGTCACATGGTGCTGCTGAATTACGTGCACCCCTGTTAATTCTATTCCAAGTGCTTCAAACCAGTCTCGTCCTAACAAGCTAGTACCCTGGCCCCGAACAACAAGAAGTGATAAGGCAGTCTTTTTGTGGCGATACTCAACTTGAACTTTAATCTTACCTAGCACTTGGAGTGGGGTCTGAGACCACTGCCGCAATATACCATCTGTACGTACCAGTGGAGGTGGGTTATTTGGCCACAGGTTTTTGTAAGTATCATTACTAATCAAACTACAGGCTGATCCAGAATCAACTTCCATTCTTAGTTGATGGCCATTCAGTGAAACTGTAGTCTTATATGCGGGTTTCTTGCGGGTTATATGTTCCATTTGTGTACTATGTACCACATACTCATCCTGGGCATTCACTGCGACTATACTGGTTTCTTGTGTCTCTAATGCTGTAGTTTCCAGATCTGAAAGTAGTTGAGTAGAGCATGCCTTTTTAAAACACACGCGAGCTAAATGTCCTCTTTTCTTACAGTAATGGCACACAGATGTGTTAAATTTACATGCTGTAGCTGTATGAGTCCCGCCACATCGGAAACACTTTCTGCCATCACTTTCCTGTAATACAGGTGATCTTGTATTCTGAGCTTTATTCGATTGAATCATTTTATGTACCTCTTCCACGTCGTTAGCAGGTAGAGTCTTCTCAGTCCTCAGCATTTGCACATTCCGGTTCACCATTTCTGCCGCTAGAGCGCGCTCCTCCGCTATTTTGAATGTTAACTTCGGCTCCGCTAGTAGCTGACGCTGCAGTAAAGGATCGGCCACACCACAGACTATGCGATCGCGCAGCATCTGTTCGAGTTGTTCACCAAAGTTACAATGCACTGAAAGTTTTCTCAGTTCAGCAATGAAGCATGACATACTTTGATTAGGCAGTTGCTTATAACTGTGAAAATGAAACCGTTGTACAATTTCCGATGGTGCAGGATTATAATGACGCTGGAGACACTCGACTATGTCCTTATATGGAACAGCGCTTGGTGGACTGGGGGGCAACAGCGCGCGCAAGGTGGAGTACGTTGCGGCTCCGCACACGCTTAGTAAAATTGATCTCTTCTTCTCTGGATTATCGATGTCATTTGCGTGAAAGAAGCACTCAAGCCTCTCTGCATATTCTTCCCACACCCCGGTCTCAGCATTGAATTCGTCGATATGACCCAACGTGGCCATTGTGAAAAAGCAGTAACCAAACACAGTTAATAATACCAAAACTTCGTCACCGTCTTCTCTTTCTTTTTTTTCGATTCAGGACTTCTTCTCCTCCTCTCGTCGCCAATATAATATCTATTAACGACACATAGGCGTTGATAATGATTCTTAATATAGTATTTTAATAACTGTAAAAATGGTGTCAGTTTCTCATTATGTTCTCTCAGTACAAGGGAAAAAAGACCAGAATGCCCTTTTTTTAAGAACTTCCTTTTTCCTTCTAAAATCCCACCCACTAACATTCTACAGGAAGTTACCAACAACAGGAATATCAATCAACATCAATATAAATTGAACTTGTAACTGAACATACAATACACAACAATAACAAAGACCTTACAGGGATTTGGCTTGTTCACACATTCCTGAAAGGATAGATGCAAGTACCATCTTAAAACAAGATAACTCCTGTACAGCAAACGAAAATATACACCACAACAGCAAAGGCAAAACAAAAAAAGAGAGAAACACATAAAGCAATACACACTCATGGGGGAAAGGGAAACCATGACAATCACAATGCACAGGCATATATATAAATATTGCTTCAAATTTTTTGCAAACTAAATTACATAGAAATAAATAACTGGCAATTCCAAAAAGTAACCTACCATTATGGAGGTCTGCTTTTCTAGCTGGGGAGTATCATAGTCATGATGGCACAACTAAAGAGGTCACACTCACCAGGTCATGTACCAATTATCCAATGCTGTGGCCACCTTGTATCTATGTAACATTGGAAGATAGCTAGTTAAACCAAACAGTTTTTAGAAAAGCATAGAAATAAATGACAGTATTATTTTAAAAGTGACAAAATGCACTCAGCAGATAATTGAACCACATTTTTTAAACTGGCACACTGTATTTGGTTCTTTTTTCTATAAGAATATTATTGTTAGAAGCAAATTATGCTTTACAAGCATTTTTAAATTTTTTTTCTACCCTTGTATTTTTTATTATTATGCCACCTCATTTTAGTAGAAGTTTGCAGTGACCCTGTCAAATAAAGCAATTTATAAATATACAACTGTTCCTTGAATGTAAACAATGTCTTTTCTCATGGGAGTACTCTTTTCAGACATGAAAACATTAAGTGATACAAATGCCAAGTCAAGTGTGCAAATATCTCCTAAGAATCTACAGTCTCTTTTAAACTTGTGCCAAAAGAGAACAGTGCAAACTTTGGTCATGAGAGGTTAAGGTTCAGATGCAGAGAAGTACTAGAACAGTGATTTATTCTGCAGCTAGCCTTAAGGATACATTCAATGACTCCAAAGAAAACCAGACAGGCAGTGGTTAGCAACTGTAATAAAGATTCCCCATATTGTGAAGACATGTGTCATAATAGAAAAAAATAGACTAATAAAAACTACACAATTGATTTCGATTCCCTCCCCAATTACACTACTACTTAATCTTTTAATAGTAACACCCTAATTTTACTGAAAATCACTTTCTGTTTAAGCATAAATGAAGGCATGTCCATATAAACACTTTAATATAAAAACTATCCATCCATTTTAAAATGTTAATTGTATTTTAAAAGCTTTCTTATTCGTGTAACATTTACTAACTTTCCCATTTATACATAAGTCTCTGCTCTACAAAGTATTTGGTTATCCTCTGTATCTACAGGAATACTGTCTTTTCTGTAGGTGAATAGACAGACTGGTAAGAAAAGACGAGCATGGGCACCTTTTGCCAGGGACATTTATGACACTGGGCTCAGTTCTGTAAATGATGGATAATTCAATCATATAAATGCTATTAGTGAGTGTTACTGTCATGCTGAAATGGAAATGAGCAATAACCTAAGTGAAGTACTTAAGCAAATTATGGAATTTATTAGTATCAAGTGATCTAATAATGCAGATCTTACCTCCAGATGAATACGTTAATACACCAGTGTTTACAATTAAGCCTAGAATGTTTGAAAAAAGTACTTCTTGGTACTGAAATGCAAAGCAGTCTCCTACAGGACAGATGCAGAGGTTAGCCTCTGGATTTAGTACCTTGGTTTTGCTGCCTTTTCTATTTGAGCTCTTTTTTACATTTATTCTTTGTTATTAATTCTTTGCCTTTCTTTTTCTTTTTCCAGGGTGTTCCTTGCACTTAGGTTTAATAGCATGGTCAGATACAGTATACAAAATGCAGCACTACGTCCTCCACTCCTAGGTTGTTGATTGGCTGCAGTTCAATGATAATGTTAATGGACAGATATTGTTAGGCCTGTACTAATCAGTTTGGCACTGCTTTGTTTTACTATATATTTAAACAAATCAGTATCTTTATGTGCTCATATTATGTCATTAGTAATGGTAATTGCACCTTACCAATAAACTTGTTACAGAGCTCAGAGCCTGCACTTAGTGATAAGAACTATACAAAAATAAACTGAATTGAACTGACTTGAAGTAAATTGTGTGCATCATTGCTTTGCACGCACATGCCAGGCAGTGAGGTCAATGGAACAGCATTCTCAGTAAATAAATGAAAAGCACAGTGTACTGGCACATCTGTAAAATCAAACACTGTTCTAAGAGTAGAAAGTTTGCTAAAAAAAAACAAGAAGTAAACAGGGAAATTTTGATTTGCTTTCCATTTTTAGAAAAAAAAATAGATATCTTTAAAGTAGAAAGATACCATTTTATTCGTTCCTAGGAAAGCTGATTGTGGTCAGTGTCACTTCTAACAAGTACTTACCTGAACTTTTGTTTAGGGTTTGTTGTTTTTGGCTTTGATGTTTCTGTGTTGTTTACCTTGATCTTTGTAATTTTCAGATAGAAATTATTGACTCTGGTCTTGCTTATGGTGACTAACTCCAGCATCCTGGGGTCTACTACCAGAACTGTTTACTGTCTTTGTGGAGTTGCCTCATTTATTCAGTTGTTTTACATGTAAAATTTAAATATAATCACAACATATGTATGCTTTTTTAACTGGGAACTAAATTTTTTGTCCTACATCCCAAAAGACATGCGTATTTCTCTAACTGACAACCCTAAAGTGGCACCATGTGGTTGTGGCAAGGACCTTGTCAGAGAGTGCCACCCTGTCCATATTCCTGCCTTATTCACAGTACTGTTAGAAAAGTCACTGCAGTCCACACCACCCTGAGTTAGTCCAGTGGTTCTTAGATTCAATTCTGTAGTATTCTTGTGGCTACTTGTTTTTATTCCATATAGGATCTGAAATGGTTTAAGTATATTGCATTTAGAACTGTGTGCTAGTAAGATAGAGTAATTCCATTTTAAAAAAAAAAAAAATTGTATTTTCTAACAAATATTTACCTTAGTATTGCAGTGATCCATGCAAAATGCTAATGTGAAGGAGAGATCCTGCCTGCATAAAAGACCACTTCTGTTTCAGTAACTTATACTGGGCATTTTTATGGAGCGACTATGAATGTGCAAAGGAGAAAAATACAAAAGTTGAAATGACATCTGCCATGGTAAATTTGAAACAGTACACAAAAAATTACCGAGGACATACACAATTGTTCTTTGTTTTAAGATAGAAAATTCACCATTGATTTTTAAATGACGACAAAACATTCTTGGCTTTTTATGCAAATGCATTAGAAAAAAGAGTCCACTATTCCCCATGCTCTGCTGCCATGTACTGGCCATTGTTTACAAAACAATCTAAAAATTGTACAGCACTCTCTTTTCAAGATATCTCAACAAAAATGTATCATTCCCAGGAAAGAAGAATACATGTACCATATTTTCAAAGTACTTGGCATACTGAGCGCTAACTTGTTTCACGCAAATAGACAGATAGACGTAACAACAGATATAGGTGCTTTGTACTTTATGAAAATGCCCCTAAAATAGGAGTTGAATCTGTCAGGTGTTCTGATCCAACTTTTTAGCTGAAAGCAAAAATAAAATCCCTCTATTTCACTGGATAGCTGATGTTACTTGACAAGGTCATGATCAGAAACAAAGCATTAGGGGGTTACTACAAAATCCTTCATACAAAAGTATTTTTTAGAGGGAGAGCAACCAGAGAGAGCAATGGCTAAATGCAAAGTTCAAACAATAAGACTAGTTACCTTGACCCAAGGGGAAATTCAGAAATCTTGGTTAGGGTACATAGTAGGGTCAAACTTGGATTCAAGGTTTTTTATCCAACTATTTGAACAAATCTGCTGAGGCAATTTACAAATTGGCAGAAGGGCCAGTTCTATAGTCAAGACTAATGATTAACGAAACCCGCTAAATTTGCTTTTCCTTCAGCTCAGTGAAAACTTGGAAATATTCCCCAAACTCAGTGAAATGCAAAATGAGAAACTAAACTAGTTTTGATTGGATTATAATGATGCAATGGACATTTAGGGATACATCTGTCAACTGTGTTGGACCGATTATTATGGGCAAATTGTGAGCGGAGCTATGAAGCTAGTTGTAGTAATGGATTTTTTTATTTTCAGAAATTGCTGCTTGTCAGATGAATTTTGTTTGGGAAAAAATCAAAAAAATGAATCTAACGTTTCCAAGTAAAATAAAATTACTAGAAAGAAAGAGTTTTGTTTCGTATTGGTAAAATCATTTTTGGAGTTAAAGATAGGTACTTGAACATTTGAGGAGGTGATGGAGGTCTGTTTTTGAATGCAGATGGTAAGGCATTTTTTTATGTTCAGTAAGGAAAAAATTAGTACAGAAAACTTAAGTGTTAAAGGAAAGGAACTATTTGGTAGTTCTTGGCTATGTAATGATTATGTAGCTTATAAGGACCCGCATGAATGATGCACATAGAGACGTGGTGTTAAGTAGGCCAAGGTAGTGTGCAGATTTCACAGGTCTGGAGCACACAGTTCTGTACGGGTGCTTTAAAACCAAAGTGTCATGATCAGGCTTTTAGCTTTGATTTTTTATAATTTCTGCTTGGTCTCTAAAATGTTTGAGGCTTTGTTCTATGTGTTTTAGACGTCAAGGAATCTCATTGTCACATTTTTTCTGTACTTGATGGTGTCTTGCCATTGTGAGAGTTATTTGTTGACGGTCACTATGCTGTTGCGAGGCAAATTGAAGACGACACATGCAACATCACCAAGTCAACGGTATGCAAGTCAATCTGTGGTTGTCTAAGATTGGATTCTCCCAAAAAACCTTTGCATCTATCCATTGCTGTTACTGAATTTCTGGTTGCAAATAATTAGCCCTGCTTTTTAACTACAATTTATGGTTTGACCCTTTACATGTTTCTTTTTAGTTTTGTTTTTTTGAACTTACCTACCCTATATACCTTCTGATTATGATTCTTGATACACACCCAAGTGCTGTTTGCTTAATCTTTTGTATTTCTGGTTCTGACTTCTTGCTTGACATTTTTTTCTAAGTGACATTACCTTATTCCATTCTACTTATTTGGCTTTGTATGTGATCTCCCCAACTTTAGGCAAGGGGGGGGGATGCTGAGAATGTTGCAGCACCCGAAGTTTTTGGGGGATAATTGAGTATTATGCCCATGATTTTATTTAATATATAAACAGAATACCTCTTTATTAATTTTCAAAGAAATGTATTAATGGGGTTTATTTTCGGTCTAAAAACTATAGGAAAACTTGTTAAAAAAATTAGACAACGTCAGATAAAAAATATCTGGTCAAAGAGCACAGATCACACCACAAGATCAAGCAGCCAGTTAGCTATACAGATTTGCTACCTTCAAACTGTCACAACAAAGAACTGAGTTCTTCGTTGCAAAATCTTTTTGAACAAAACTACTGTAAAAGATGCCACTGACTTTGAAAACAATATATCTGGCTAGTCTGGAACTTTAGAAGAGGATTCCACTCAGGGAAGTCAGAGTGGTTTAGGCAGCTGCTGTGCTCTGGCTTCCAACATAGCAGTAGCAGCCCATGTGGTTGCAGCTGAGTAGTCGTAACAACTAATGATTTGCTGATAACAGCAATCAACTTTGCTGGAATTGACAAGCTCTCTCAGGCAAATATAATTTTCCCCCCGAAAGGACATTTGGAACATAAACTTTCAGACAATCAGTTCAGGCAAGCCGGTTTCCAAAATGGCAGGGGTTGGACTATGTTTCTGATAGAGACTGTGTTTTTGCTTTGTGTGTTACAAAGCCAGAGAGAAGGGATTCCAACATATTGATGGAAAGATAAGCCTATTTACAGCAGGTGGATTTAGCAACTGCTAAAGACATAAATCTGCATATTCACCTATCATTGTTTTGGGGGAGGAGAAATATAAAAATATAATATAAAATATATATAAAATATAAAACTATAGAAATAGCGGCTGAATATAAATACTTAGGAACTACCCTAGATAGCAGTCTTAACTGGAATGCAAATATTTCTCCTCCATAAACTCTGACTTTTTAAAGTGGACAAGGAGCTCATGTTGTCCATTACTACGGTGTGATTCAGTCTGTCATCACTTGCAGCTTCATTGTTTTGTTTAGTAGTCTGAGAAACCAAAATTTACTAAACATCCAGCAGATTACCAAACATGCAGCTAAAGTGACTGGGGCTGATGTAGACAATTTGGTAAGTGTGTGTAAGAGGGCAATGTTGAAAAAACTGGAAATGATCTCAACTGATTGCACACAGCCACTACATGCAGAACTTAACTTCAGTAAATCAGACAGGATAGTCACTTTAAAGTCCAACACAAACTGCTCCAGAAATTAATTCTTTTCTCCCCAGTGCCATATGTCTTTTTAATAAAGATTGTGAGGGATGGCCGGCCATATATTCCGGCCCACACCTCCAAACCGCCAGATGGAGCCCTCCCAGCAGTATGGAGGCTCCCCGAATTCTAGCAGGGCCTCATGGACCATGTACTTTTTATAAACAGCCCTGCTGGATACCATGGGGGCCACCAGGAGCCGCTGTAGGGAGGCTTACGGAATGCTCCGTGCCCTATAACCCGGATGTATGTCCTGATCACATGACCAGAAGGAATGACGTGCTTCCGGGATGAAGAAAAGGACTTTTAACCTGACCCGGAAGTGATACCGAATCATGGACTGCAGGGTTGGAACCACTTCCGGGTCAGGGGATATAAAAGGACTTTGGGAAAGCCCAGAAGCTGAGCGGAGCTGGGAGGAAGGGTGGCTAAGTGTCTGGGAGAGGAGGATTGTGTATTAGTATTGATTAGTTATTGTATGAGTAGTGTGGAGTGGAGGGTGCTTAGTGCACTTTATTATTATAAAATAAATAAGTCTTGGACTTTTACCTGGTGTTTGGCGTGGTACCTGAGGGTTCAAGAGGTCGATAGCGGCCTCTACTGCTACAAGATATAAGATATAATTTCAGAAGTACAGTAATCCCTCCTCCATCTCGGGGGTTGCATTCCAGAGCCACCCGCGAAATAAGAAAATCCGCGAAGTAGAAACCATATGTTTATATGGTTATTTTTATATTGTCATGCTTGGGTCACAGATTTGCGCAGAAACACAGGAGGTTGTAGAGAGACAGGAACGTTATTCAAACACTGCAAACAAACATTTGTCTCTTTTTCAAAAGTTTAAACTGTGCTCCATGACAAGACAAAGATGACAGTTCCGTCTCACAATTAAAAGAATGCAAACATATCTTCCTCTTCAAAGGAGTGCGTGTCAGGAGCAGTGACTGTCACAGAGATAGAGAGAAAAGCAAACAAATCAATAGGGCTGTTTGGCTTAAGTATGCGAAGCACCGCGGCACAAAGCTGTTGAAGGCGGCAGCTCACACCCCCTCCGTCAGGAGCAGACAGAGAGAGATAGAGAGAGAGAGAGACAGAGATTTGTTTTTCAAGCACAAATCAATACGTGCCCTTCGAGCTTTTAAGTATGCGAAGCACCGTGCAGCATGTCGTTTCAGGAAGCAGCTGAACAAAAGATAGCAACGTGAAGATAATCTTTCAGCATTTTTAGACGAGCGTCCGTATCGTCTAGGTGTGCGAACAGCCCCCCTGCTCAATCCCCCTATGTCAGGATCACAGAAAGTCAGCGCAAGAGAAAGAGAAAAGTAAGCTGGGTAGCTTCTCAGCCATCTGCCAATAGCGTCCCTTGTATGAAATCAACTGGGCAAACCAACTGAGGAAGCATGTACCAGAAATTAAAAGACCCATTGTCCGCAGAAACCCGCGAAGCAGCGAAAAATCTGCGATATATATTTAAATATGCTTACATATAAAATCCGCGATGGAGTGAAGCCGCGAAAGGCGAAGCGCGATATAGCGAGGGATTACTGTATAGGTTAAATATACTATCAAACTGCTAGAAATAGTTTTAACAAATAAAAAAAATCTGTTTTTCAGGTTTCGTACTTCTGTGTAAATTTGAACCTGTCTTGTCTCTTTTTGTTTTTTGTATCTCATTTCTGTTTGTTATTTGATGCAACTGAGGAGGCAAAATTCATATTTTCTTGTGCAAGCATGACTCAATTAAAACCTTGATCCTTGAACTGGATATGTTTAAGTAATTAAACAATTATTTGTAATGGATGCTTCCTCTTTTTTTTAATCAAGGATTTGTCCTAAAATTAACACCGTCAGTAACACATATATGCATGTAAAAACATTTTCAGTGTGGCAAAATTCATTCAGTGAAGGAACCATTGGGACCTGCAAAGCTCAATGGACTGGTTGTCAGCCATGTAGATATTTTAAGAAAATTTCACATGAAGCAATTAGATTTTATTGGGTGAGATGCTAACTGTATTATTGCCAAGTAGCTCCAACAGAACAGAAACTAAATTAATTTAATTTAACACTATTCAGGTAGCAGTGAGCGGATGAGAAAAAAACAAGTAAAATGGAAGTTATCTGAATGGTGAAAACTGCATTTTCAGTGACATCCAAATCAGGTGAAGCTGAATAAGCTTATGTAAGTCCTAAGATTCACTTTTGATTATAGAGAGGTTGAAAACTGATATTGCTGACAGCTGTCATAACCAGCAAACACATACAAAAAGATAAAGGAAAAACATGCCACTAAGTTGCTAAGTTTTTAGCTGCAACAGGAAAACAAAATGCAGAAGACTATGCATAGTCTATCTATCTATCTATCTATCTATCTATCTATCTATCTATCTATCTATCTATCTATCTATCTATCTATCTATCTATCTATCTATCTATCTGGTGTAAAAGCCCTGACAGCTCCTAACACTATTCAACAAAGAAAGATAATTACTTAAACTGTATAGAGCTTGCAAGCTTGTTACACACCCTCACGCTGCATGGTCAATGTTGTTGTAAGCCTGCTTTAACTAAAAGATGCACAAAAATAAAAATGTGCCCAAAAATACAAACACAAATATGGCAGATGCTTGAGAATATTCAGGTAAGTACATATCAAGGACAGAATCTGACAACCAGGAAGAGACAACAATAAGACTGTGCTACTACGTTCGCCTTCAAATATTTCTAAATGGGTACTAAGACCTCATGACCATGTCATAAGCTCATTGGATGATCAGGCTCAACACATCACATAAGCACATCCACTTTACACGGTAGTACGGTAGCTACTTGGATGCCTGGAAACATCCAAATTATGCTACAGTGAGCTTCTCCATAACATAAAATGTGTATCTTTGACTTAAAGAAATCATTATTTCTATATTTAAAATCTATACTATACATTTAAAACTTTATGAGCAATTAACCATGAAAGTTGACGTAACCAAAATAAGTCTGAATAGTCAGAAACTCAGCAGAGGACTCTAAACCTTTTGGAAGTAAATTTTGTATATTTTTTTGGGAATCGATCAATCTGTCTTTACTCTGCATGAAACCATTAACAGTATTCCCGATTGCTTTCAAAATCAAAGAGGATTATGTTACAGTATCAAGTATAAAAAAGAAAGAAAGAAATTAAAGAAAAACTATGTAATAATTATAGATGCCAAGAGGGGCACTGATCTTTACTCACAAAATTTTAAACAAGAGTCAAAAGAAACTTTACAAATAAAAACAGTTACAATATAAAACTATAAAGAAGGGTAAAAAGCAAACAGAAAACTACAGAAAAGGAGTTTATACAGTAAAATACACAATGCATCAGCCAATCAATCGATGTTTAGTATATTTGGCAACATTAACAGCATATGCCATTGAAAGGCTTTACAAAGCCAAAAAGACTGCAATGCACTATAAAATTCAGCAGTACACCAAGAAAAAAAAATTATAAATAGATAGATAGATACTTTATTAATCCCAAGGGGAAATTCACATACTCCAGCAGCAGCATACTGATACAAAAAATAATATTAAATTAAAGAGTAATAAAAATGCAGGTAAAAACAGACAATAACTTTGTATGATGTTAATGTTTACCCCCCAGGTGGAATTGAAGAGTCGCATAGTTTGGGGGAGGAACAATCTCCTTAGTCTGTCAGTGGAGCAGGACAGTGACAGCAGTCTGTCGCTGAAGCTGCTCCTCTATCTGGAGATGACACTGTTTAGTGGATGCAGTGGATTCTCCATAATTGATAGGAGCCTGCTGAGCGCCCGTCGCTCTGCCACGGATGTCAAACTGTCCAGCTCCATGCCTAAAATAGAGCCTGCTTTCCTCACCTGTTTGTCCAGACGTGAGGCGTCCTTCTTCTTAATGCTGCCTCCCCAGAACACCACCGCATAGAAGAGGGCGCTCACCACAACCGTCTGATAGAACATCTGCAGCATCTTATTGCAGATGTTGAAGGACGCCAGTGTTCTAAGGAAGTATAGCCGGCTCTGTCCTCTCTTGCACAGAGAATCAGTATTGGCAGTCCAGTCCAATTTATCATCCAGCTGCACTTCCAGGTATTTATAGGTCTATACCCTCTGCACAGTCACCTCTGATAATCACGGGGTCCAAGAGGGGCCTGGGCCTCCTAAAATCCACCATCAGCTCCTTGGTTTTGCTGGTGTTCAGGTGTAGGTGATTTGAGTCGCACCATTTAACAAAGTCCTTGATGAGGTTCCTATACTCCTCCTCCTGCCCATTCCTGATGCAACCCATGATAGCAGTGTCATCAGTGAACTTTTGCACGTGGCAGGACTCCAAGTTGTATTGGAAGTCCGATGTATATACAGTAGGCTGAACAGAACCGGAGAAAGTACAGTCCCCTGCGGCGCTCCTGTGTTGCTGACCACAATGTCAGACCTGCAGTTCCCGAGACCTCCGAGATCCTCCGCTCCCACCTTCTCCTGGTATGCGAACTGCAGAGGGTCGAGGGCGTGGCATACCTGTGGCCTCAGGTGGTGAAGCAGCAGCCGCTCCATGGTCTTCATCACATGTGACGTCAGAGCGACAGGCCGGAAGTCGTTCAGCTCACTAGGACGTGATACCTTTGTTTAAATGCACAATTATGAGACAAAAGAAGAACTTTGTCAGTATACCTGACAGATTCTAAACAGTAGTTATCAAAATCCCTTTAAGTGTAATCTACTTGGCTCATTTAGGCAAATCTGACCAGAACCTGATTCATATTATGCCCAGCTACAAGCCTGTTATTATATGGCAACCTGTTACCACCAGAATAATGATGAAGTGGAGTTTTGAGGCTGAAATGTCTCTGAGTGACTTGTTCCAAATGGCAGACTGGGAAATGATGTGCAAGTCACATAGGGACAATATTGAGAGATTATGTCACTGCATCACAGACTATATTAACTTCTGTGTTGACAGAGTGGTACCCACAAAGACAGTGCTTTGCTTTACAAACAACAAGCCCTGGATTACTAAGAAGCTTAAAGGTCTCCAGAATGAGAAAAAGACAGCATTTAAATCCACTGACAAAGAGGCTCTGAAGGACGTACAGCATCTGCTAAAGAAAACGCTGATTGAAGGAAAGTAAGCTTACAAAGCTAAAATAGAAAACAAACTCATTCAGAATAACATGACAGATGTTTGGAATGGACTGGGTATAATTATGGGACTTAAAGATCCAGGGTGCAGGTGGTAGAAGGGTATGTGGACAAAGCTAACGCCCAGAACCACTGCCACCTTCTTCAAATGACCAGACTTCCCACACCAACACCTACATCAACAACTCCTACCATATCAGCTGGAATGGCCAGTGACAAGTTGACCACTGACCATCAGTGTGAAGTGTCCATAACTCCATGTAAGGAGACAACTGAGGAAGCTACACACAGGAAAAACTGCAGGAAAGAATGGAGTCAATCCTTGTCTTAAGGCCTGTGCTGACCAACTTTGTGGTGTCCTTTGTTACCTGTTCAGTCTGTTCCCAAGGCTTTAGAAAGTGCCACTGCTGTGGAAAATATCCTGCACTGTTCCTGTTCTTCAGCTAATGACTATAGACCAGTGGCACTTACCTCTCACATCATGAAGGCCTTTGAGACTCTGGTCCTGGACTGTACGAATCCACTTGTGGTAGACTACCTGGACCCACTGCAGTCTGCCTATTGGACAAATGTTGGAGTGGAGGCTGCAATTATCTGTCTTTTCCACAAGGGTTATTCACCTGGACAAACCTGGCAGCACTGTGAGGATTCCTTCCTAGCAATGTGATTATAGCATTGAACTTGAAAAATTAATCTATAAATAAGGACTCTACCTTATCTATGACTTGTATATCTGTGTTATGTAAGTGTGCATTGATTTATTCTTATTTACTAATTTTGGCATGTCATTTATTTATTCCTATTCTACTCTATTTTTAATGTTTTTTACTTGAAACTTACTTCTTTGACATCTTGTAAAGCAGTTTGAGCTACGTTCTTTATATGAAAACATGCTATAGAAATAAATGGTACTGTTGTCAAAAATGCTTCAAGACTATTCACAGTCATTGTTTGTTAATTTATAGTAGAAAGAGTGAAAGACGGAACCTGTCTTTTAAAATTGTCCAGGATATGTGTGTGTTAGGTTGTAAACAGTAACAGTCCAGGAAAATTGATAGATTATAGGCAGAGCTTTTAAAATGAAAAATCATAGTGTACAGTATGGAAGTGACAGCACTACCGTGGTAAACTTTGTGCAAGAAGACTTTTGAAAGATGTTAAATGCATGTCAAAATTCTTTAGCATTTGATCTAGAAGTGTAGAGTCAGATTCTGTTGCTTGTAAGATATACTAAAGTAACTGACAATCAGAATTGGCTTTCCAGGCAACTAAATCTGATTTACAACGTTACTGATGAATAAATCTATGGTGTGGATTTTTATACAATGTATAAAGTGTATGACTTGACGTTCTTTGTGTTAGTGACTCGCAAACATGTATTTGAAAACAACATTATGTTGATATAAAATGCTTGAACATCAATTATCAATACTTACTGTTAAAGCAATACATACCTGTATACTTCATTACTAATTATGTAATTTAACAAAATCTTTTTTATTGGTAGAAATGATGATTCGTATTTTCACACTTTACTTTTTATTATTTTCTGAAAGGAACACCAATTGCTGTTAAGCACTACTATATTTGTAGTATGACACTACAAAAATACCATAATGTTAAACTCAGAAGCATAATAACAAGGGCTTTTTTACAAAATCTTTGCATATGAGTAAATATAGTTTTATGTTAAATGTTTTGTTTTATAACTCAAACAATCTGCAATAAACCCTTGCTCCATCCAGATTTGGTTTCTGCCTTTGCAGGGATAAGCTCTGGGTCCCTATGACCTTGAACTGGATTAAGATTTACCCAGATTGGATGGCAACATTCTCCAAATCTCTTTCCCTCCTCTCTTTATGGTCCTCGGAAACCTTTGGGATGAGACAACTTCTTTACATATCATTTGACATCACCTCCAACTACATCTTCTTTAGCCTCATTGTTGGTCTTATCCCCTCTTTGTCCATCTTGTTGCACCTTGTCACCTAATTACGCTCTGCTTTTCACTCCATGTATCTAAATCATCTTAATTTACAGTATATAAATGTAATGAATTATTATTATTATTATTTCTCCTCAGCACAACACCTATCGGTTCCACACTTTAACTTGGCATTTATCTTCCTCTCACTTCCACACATTCTTCTGACCATTCTCCTATCTGCTCTTTCTAGCTTCACAACTATTACTATCATAAAAAACTAAAGGATTAAATAGATCCCTGGTGCAGGCCCACTTTTCCCTCAAATCTTTCACTAATCCCTGTTTGCTGTTCTGGCAAACATTTGTTTTTCCTCATGTGTTGACACTACTGCAGAAGCTAATCATTTCACACCTAACTTTTTCACTGCCAAACACAACATCTGTCATGGCACCCGGTCATATTGCTTCTCCAGACCCACAAATACTTACTGCAGCTTCTTTCCCTTTAACAGATATTTTTCCTGCATTTGTCTAACATCAAAGATTGCATCTGTTGTTCCCATCCCATTCATGAAACCAAACTACCTTTCACTTGATCACTGATTCTTTTCTCTTTCACTCTCTCATCCACTTTTGTTACCTGTTCCAAAAGCATGATTGTTTGATATGACCCATACTCGAGTGCATCACCCTTTCCTTGAGGTATGGAATGACCATACTTCACTTCCAGTTTTCAGGAATCCTCCCTTCACATAAAGTCACCTTGCACATGTCTGTCAACCATTTGATTCCAGAACCTCCTGCTGCCATCTATATTTCCTATACACTATACACTAGTTGAATACTTTACCTATCTTCATCACATTCAGTAATTTTTGTATCTTCCTCTTTTAAAAACTTATGGCTCAGTCATTCTATTTTCTCCCTATAAACATAAATTCTATGTGTTTCCTCATTAATCATGTTATCTTATAATTTCCTGGTACCTTTATCCCATTACTATTAATTAAGATGTTCTGTTTGGATTTTTCAGGCAATTCACATCTGCTACAGCCAGACTTTTTTGCCATCTGCTTTGCAATCCTGAACACCTTTCTCCTTCATTCCACATAAGATTGCTATATCACCTTCTGCTTGTTTTCTGTCAATCTTTATAGGACCTCATCTTTTCCTCAACCATCATCTCTAACTCAGCATTCCACTACCATATTTGCTTGTGTCTTTTGGTTTCTTTATTCAACATCAAACTTCTGTTGTTTTTACGTAGACATTCTTCATCACTTTCCACTTGCCACTAGAAACCAGTTGATTCTTGTCCACTCTTAAAATCAGTGCTTCACCAAATTTACTTCTGCCAATCTGCTCCTTCAATTTCCAGACCTTCAACTTCAGGACATATTTTCTTACTTTTGTTCATGCACATCTTATTAAACGATCTCCTACAACCAGGAAATGACAAGTGTGATAAGTGTTGATGACACCTTTACCTTTCCACCTTGTCTCCTGTACACAGCATACATCTACTGTCCCTCTATTATGTACTTCTACCACTTCACCCGGGTTTTCATTCTTACCAATATTCCACATGATAGTCTTTATATTCTCCTTCACATCTGTTACTTTCCTTCATCGCCCTTGCCACCAAACCAGTCTCCCACAGAGCATCAGATCTGCCCAGTCACATAAAGGAAACCTTTAAATGTGTTTAAGTACCTCTTTCTTCACAGACTTTAGTGCAGAGTCTGATTTGGCCTTAACATTTTTCAAGGAAAAACTTCTGTAAAACAAAAAAACTGCATGACTCACTGAATCATAAGTAATCCTTCTATCTCACTTATCTGTGAAAATCTCAGCACTCAGCTCCTATTCATAAGCTCCAATTTTAGTAATTTTAGCATTATGGGAGCAAACAAAGAAAAAAACGTCAAATACAGAAGGGTCTCGAGTTATGACAATTACATAGTTTGACAGGGTGAAACATACCAGGGATGCCAACAAACTGTTATAGTGCCAACCGGACATCCTTGTTTAATAACAAAAAAGTAATGCCCAAGAGTAGTCAGTTTCATGAGGTTTCAACAGCCAAGAACCACATGTCAACGGGAGCTCTGTCTCTTCTTCTTCTTTCGGCTGCTCCCGTTAGGGGTTGCCACAGCGGATCATCTTCTTCCATATCTTTCTGTCCTTTGCATCTTGCTCTGCTACACCCATCACCTGCATGTCCTCTCTCACCACATCCATAAACCTTCTCTTAGGCCTTCCTCTTTTCCTCTTCCCTGGCAGCTCAATCCTTAGCATCCTTCTTCCAATATACCCAGCATCTCTTCTCTGCACATGTCCAAACCAATGCAATCTCGCCTCTCTGACTTTGTCTCCTAACCGTCCAACTTGAGCAGACCCTCTAATGTACTTACTTCTAATCCTATCCATCCTCGTCACACCCAGTGCAAATCTTAGCATCTTTAACTCTGCTACCTCCAGCTGTGTCTCCTGCTTTCTGGTCAGTGCCACCATCTCCAACTCATATAGCATAGCTGGTCTCACTACTTGCTGATACCACAAATTACTCCTGACACTCTTCTCCACCCATTCCACCCAGCCTGCACTCTCTTTTTCACCTCTCTTCCACAATCCCCATTACTCTGTACTGTTGATCCCAAGTATTTAAACTCATCCACCTTCGCCAACTTTACTCCCTGCATCCTCACCATTCCACTGACCTCCCTCTCATTCACATACATGTATTCTGTCTTGTTCCTACTGACCTTCATTCCTCTCCTCTCTAGAGCATATCTCCACCTCTCCAGGGTCTCCTCAACCTGCTCCCTACTATCGCTACAAATCACAATGTTATCAGCAAACATCATAGTCCAAGGGGACTCCTGTCTAATCTCGTCTGTCAACCTGTCCATCACCATTGCAAATAAAAAAGGGCTCAGAGCCAATTCCTGATGTAATCCCACCTCCAACTTGAATGCATCCGTCACTCCTACCACAGACCTCACCACTGTCACACATCCCTCGTACATATCCTGTACAACTCTTACATATTTCTCTGCCACTCCCGACTTCCTCATACAATACCACAGTTCCTCTCGAGACACCCTGTCATATGCTTTCTCCAGGTCCACAAAGACGCAATGCAACTCCTTCTGGCCTTCTCTAAACTTCTCGATCAACATCCTCAGAGCAAACATTGCATCTGTGGTGCTCTTTCTTGGCATGACACCATACTGCTGCTCACTAATCATCACCTCACTTCTTAACCTAGCTTCCACTACTCTTTCCCATAACTTCATGCTATGGCTCATCAATTTTATTCCACTGTAGTTACTACAGTCCTGCACATCCCCCTTATTCTTAAATATTGGCACCAGTACACTTCTTCTCCACTCCTCAGGCATTCTTTCACTTTCCAAGATTCCATTAAACAATCTGGTTAAAAACTCCACTGCCATTCCTCCTAAACACCTCCCTGCTTCCATAGGTATTTCATCTGGACCAACGGCCTTTACATTTTTCATCCTCTTCATAGCTGTCCTTACTTCCCCCTTGCTAATCGTTGCACTTCCTGATTCACTATCTCCACATCATCCAACCTCTTCTCTCTCGTTCTCTTCATTCATCAGCCTCTCAAAGTACACTTTCCATCTGCTCAACACACTCTCCTCATTTGTGAGTACGTTTCCATCTTTATCCTTTATCACCCTAACCTGCTGCACATCTTTCCCAGTTCGGTCCCTCTGTCTAGCCAATTGGTAAAGGTCCTTTTCTCCCTCCTTAGTGTCCAACCTCTCATACAACTCATCATACGCCTTTTCTTTAGCCTTCGCCACCTCTCTCTTCACCTTGCGCCTTATCTCCTTGTACTCTTGTCTACTTTCTGCATCTCTCTGACTATCCCACTTCTTCCTTGCCATCCCCTTCCTCTATATACTCTCCTGTATTTCCTCATTCCACCATCAGGTTTCCTTTTCCTCCTTCCTTTTTCCATATGTCACACCAAGCACCCTTCTTGCTGTTACCCTTACTACATCTGCTGTAGTTTCCCAGCTGTCTGGTAACTCTTCACTGTCACCCAGTGCCTGTCTCACCTCCTCCCTAAACTCAAACTCCTTGCAGTCTTCCTTTTTCAACTTCCACCATTTGATCCTTGGCTCTGCCCTCACTCTCTTCCTCTTCTTGATCTCCAATGTCATCCTACAGACCACCATCCTATGCTGTCTAACTACACTTTTCCCTGCCACCACTTTGCAGTCTTCAATCTCCTTCAGATCAACTCTTCTGCACAGGATGTAATCTACCTGTGTTCATCTTCCTCCATTCTTGTATGTAACCCTATGTTCCTCTCTCTTCTTAAAATACATATTCACCACAGCTATGTCCATCCTTTTGGCAAAATCCACTATCCTCTGACCTTCTTCATTCCTGTCCTTGAAACCATACCTACTCATCACCTCCTCATTTCCACTGTTCCCTTTACCAACATGCCCATTGAAATCCGCTCCAATCACCACTTTGTGTCCCTTGGGTACACTGTTCATCACTTCATCCAACTCACTCCAAAAATCTTCTTTCTCACCCATTGCACACCCAACTTGCGGTACATATGCACTAACAACATTCATCATCACATCTCCAATTTCCAGCTTCATAATCATTACTCTGCCTGATACTCTTTTCACCTCCAAAATACTCTTGACATACTGTTCCTTCAGAATAACTCCTACCCCATTTCTCCTTCCATCCACACCATGATAGAACAATTTGAATCCACCTCCGATCCACCTGGCCTTACTCCCCTTCCATTTAGTCTCTTGCACGCACAATATATCAACCTTTCTTCTCTCCATCATATCTGCTAACTCTCCCCTTACCAGTCATACTGCCAACATTCAAAATTCCTACCCTCAGTTCCACTCTCTTTACTTTCCTCCTCTCCTCCTGCCTCCGGACACGTCTCCCCCCCTCTTCTTCTCCTTCTTCTTCTTCGGCCAACAGTAGCCCAGTTTCCGCCAGCACCCTGTTGGCTAACAGTACTGGTGGCGGTTGTTGTTAACCCGGGGCTCGACCGATCCTGTCTCTGTTGAGTTTCAAATTCAGAAAAAATGCCTCCAAGAACCACCTGATTTTATGGCATTCTGGTTTTGGAAGGGGCAGAACATTCTCCAGGCATTGTGAAAAGGGCTAAGTATGGTCCAGGAACATCTTCCCAGAACTGTGGTGGATTCAGAAGAAATGGTTAAAACCAGCATTCCTTCTCATTCTAAGGTACTAATGTGTGACAACAGATATGAACAAGTACATAAAAAATCTTTAAAAGTGAATTTCAATAAATAATCCAACTGTTTCCATTGTTATTTACAAACAAAGAGAACTAGTTTTGACATTGATGAATTTACAACCCATGACTACTGGTGAAGTAGTACTGCAAACTATGGACTCTGTTCCCATTTTGTGTTTTTGTTCACACATATTGCTGAGCACAGATGCTGGCAATCACTCTAAGTGATTCTTCAACAAAGACAGCAGGTCTCTGCTGAGGGATTAATTGACAGTTACTGGTGGATTTTTGTGCTATCATAATGTCTTTTCCAACTCTATGAGGTTCATAATCAAAAACTATAGGCTACTTAAGCATAAGGTCAACATACTGTACATAACAGTGGTTCATTTTAAATTAAAATATTAAGTGTTCGTGAGTCAAACTACAGTAATATTGTTTCACAGTTATTTTATTAATGTTTGAAATGTTTTTCTATAAAATTAATAATAAAGCATTATGCATCTTTATTGACTTTAATTACAGTAGAAGCAGATAACATTCCAAAGAATAAAGTCAAAAATAAAGCAAACTTCAACCCCCACCCATGAGAAAGAGAAGATAGCCAACAACCAGTAATCAATGACATTTTAAAATAAGATTCCATTTCAGGACAAAGGGTACTTTTCCTTTCTTGCTGCTTTTAAAGATTAGATAGATAAAGTATCTATCTATCTATCTATCTATCTATCTAATCTTTAAAAGCAGCAAGAAAGGAAAAGTACCCTTTTTCCTGAAATGGAATCTTATTTTAAAATGTCATTGATTACCTCCTGCCATATTTAAAAAAAGTTTTAAACAGATCCTCTAAGTGAGAATTAGATTTTTTCCAATTTAAAATAGTATAGAACATCAGTTTCCCACCGACTTGAAAGTGGTGGGGTGGGATTCTTCCAGCTGAGCAAGATAAGTATATGTGCTAGTACTGAGACAAAGGTGATTACAGTTTGTTTGTCCTTCTCCACTTTATTCCTATCTGGGAGGAAACCAAACACAGCTGCT
Organism: Erpetoichthys calabaricus; assembly: GCF_900747795.2. Taxonomy (NCBI): domain Eukaryota; kingdom Metazoa; phylum Chordata; class Cladistia; order Polypteriformes; family Polypteridae; genus Erpetoichthys; species Erpetoichthys calabaricus. The sequence continues at coordinate 79,112,944 of NC_041405.2, forward strand.
AATGGGTTAGGAGTGATTATGACACCAAGGCTATCTAATAGACATTCAAGGATTTTTGGCTAAAATGTTGTTAATTTGGTGCACGCCCAGTGAGGCTGGAGCTAGATTACAATGTTCACAGATTGAATATTTCAGTGGAAACATTTTGGACAATTTTAAATTGAATAAATGTGCTCAATAAAAGATTTTAAGCTGAATGTTCAAATCCTTTGCGGATATGGAGCTATAGTGTATTCTGTGCATGTCTGCCTACCACTCTTTTTCTGAAATATTAAGTGACAGATCCTTTCCCCAGTGTACCCTGGAATCTGTGAAAACAATGAACTTTAAAATGATATCTGAGTCTTCAAGACTGATCAGTATTTCTTCTGGAATAGAACTAGGTGGGAAGTGAGGAAAATTAGGCAGGTTTGTTTTTAGCAAAGTTTCTAGCTTGAAAGTTATGGAAGAACTGTGTTGATGAGAAGTTAAATTTCAAGCGTAATTGTTTGTAGAATGCGAAGACATTATCTATGTACAAGTCTCTGAATGTTTTAATCCTAGACTTTTTCTAAACATTAAATAGTGTGTAGCGGTGCTACATGAATGGGGACGTCTTAATGTGTTTTGTGCTGAGTCACGTCTTTCGTAGCATTGTCCTGTTTATATAGTCTGTTGTGTCTGTTTAAATGTTTTCCCCTGGAAACAAAGGGAAAAGGAAAATGTTGCAGGACCGTGACCTCTCAAAGTAATTTTCCTGTCCACCCATCAATTCCATACATTTTATTTCCTTTTAAACAAGAGGACTAAATAAAAATGGAGAGACAGCTACTACTCTGACATTTGCACCAAAGATCAATGCAAGAAAGCTGAATTTGTACGCTTTTCTCACTTGCTGCTTGCCGACGCCAGACATTCAACTACAGACATTCATCGCTATATAAACCCCGGGGTTCTGGTTCATTCTATTACACCGAGGATATCACAGTGAGACTGGTTTTTTTTTTGTTTGGGGAAACAACAAACAACCATCTCTGTGATATTTACTGTAGAACAATTTTAACCGGTCAGGGTTACTTTCATTAATCAACTTCAGTTTAAATATTTTGGACTTTCATGTGTGTTTCGTGTTTTCCATGTGTTGTATCTGTTTCAGGTTCACTGTAGGGACAAGGGAGGGTTTGTATTGTATATTTATTGCTGCACCTTTTATTATAACATTCCACCGTTCACTTTTGGGGTTGTGTGTTATGTTGGGTTGGGTTGGGTGGTGAGATATATATATATATGGGCAGCACGGTGACGCAGTGGGTAGTCCCCATGTCTGCGTGGGTTTCCTCCAGGTACTCCGGGTCCTCCGGTTTCCTCCCACATGCTTGATGTGTGTGTGTGTGTGGGGGGGTTGTTTCCTGCCTTGCGCCCTGTGTTGGCTGGGATTGGCTCCAACAGACCCCCGTGACCCTGTACTTAGGATATAGCAGATATAGCAGGTTGGAAAATGGATGGATGGATAGATATATGTATATATATATATATATATATATATATATATATATATACTGTATATATAAATATATATATATATATATATATATATTGTTTGGAGTTTGTTTCACTTCTTTTCATTAATATATTTTCACTTTATTATTTTACATATGTTTGCCTTTTTGCTTATTTGGATCGTCGATTGGGGAAGTGATTTGAAAGAAGTACAGCTTGTCTAGTCTAACGTTCCCTCATGTTGCCAGGCCACAGTTCTTGGCGTTGTAGTTGCCGGTCCGGATGATTGGCCATTACCAGTGCATATGTTTAAGAGGGTGGAAAAAGTTTGTTGTCATGAAAAGGTGCAACAGATAAATGCTTCTCTGTCTTAAAGTGCTTCCTACATTGGTTCCATATTATGAGAGAATGAAGGGTAATTGTTTTATTAGTGTAATGACAATAATTTGTATTTACTGGGACACAGAGCAAGAAATATAAAGAAGTACTGCAAGATTTTATTTCTATTGCAGACTAGGTGTGTATATATTCACTGATTTGTGTTGATGTCCAGGTATAGCTTCTATATTTGCTGCCTAGTTAGAAAACTGAAAGTTAGGTAGTGCCATGACCCCTTCTGCTTTAGGTCATTTTAGAGTCACCCTTTGGATGTGTGGATGTTTTGAACTCAAATAAATGAGGTTATGATTGAATCTAATTTCTTAAAAAATTATTTGTTAATGTATATGGGGATGCTTTGAAATAAGAAAAGAAGCTTGGGAAGAATGTTCATCTTAACAATGTTGATTCTCCCTGCTAATGTAAGATGGAGGGATCTATGCATGTGTTGTTTAATTTTTTTCCATGCAGACAACATCATTTTGTTGAAAAAGGGCTTTATATTGTGATATTAACCGTAGATATTAAAACTGATCTGCGAAAATAAATGAGAAGGTGTCCAGTCCAATATTGTGTGCTAGAGAATTCATTTTAAAAAGCACACTTTTATTCAAATAGATTTTGAGTCCAGATATCTTTTGAAAATCTGCTAATAATTTTAAACCTGCTGGCATGGAACTTTGTGGGTCAGTTATATACAGTACCATATCATCTGCATTTAGTGATATTTTCTGTTCAAATCCTTCTCTGAAAATCCCCTTTATCTCTCATGTATTTCAGAAGTATACAGCCAATGGTTCAATGGCGATTGCAAAGAGCAAAGGTGATAAGGAGCATCCTTGTCAAGTACCATGTTCTAGTTTGAATTAGTGTGAAATAATGTTGTTAATACAAACTTAGGCTACTGGACTAGTATAAAGTAGTTTGATTCATGCACATATGTTTGGGCTGAGCCCAAATTTGTTCAATGTGGTGAATAGGTAGTTTCGTTCAACCATATCAAATCTAAAGATCATGAGATCTCTGGGGTGTTAGATGTAATGGGTGAATATATTATATTAAACAGATGTTGAAGATTAGAAGTTAAGTGTCTACCTGTAATAAATCTAGTTTGATCTTATGACATTACAGAAGGAAGAACTTTCTAAATTCTTACGGCTAGAACTTTGGAGACTATCTTAAAGTCATTATTCAGCAGTAAGATTGGTCTGTATGATGCACAGAAGTAAGTTCTTATTTTTTATAGAAAAAATGGCAGTTAATGCTTGGTGAAAAGTTTGAGGTTGAATTTTGTTGTTTTTAGCTTCTATAAATGTTGCTAATAGTGGAGATAACTTACTTGAATTTTTTTGTAAAATTCCACTGGGTAGCCATCAGGTCTGGCTGCTTCCCCACTTTGAAGTGAGTTTGTAGCATCTAGCAATTCTGAAAGTGTCAGACATTTATCTAGTTCCACAGAACTAAGAGTATCTAGCTGTGATATATGTAATGAATCAAAAAACTCATTAGATTGTGTCTTATCTTTTTTAAACCGAGTAGAACATAAGGACTTATAGTACTTTCTAAATGTGTAAGTTATATTTTAATGGTCAATAATTTTATCTTGTGTTGTTAATTACAGTTATTGCATTGTGGACTTCCTGCTTGTGGATTTGATGGGTTAAGATCTTTATGTCCTTCTCTCCATATTCATAATAATGATGTCACAATTTAAAATGAGCTGTTCCATTTCTTTAGTAGTCAAGAGGTTACATTCTGATTACAAAACTTGTCTTTTCCTATAAAGTGCCTCATTTGGAGACCTGGCATATTCTTGATCTGTTCCGGTAATTTCACTGATTAACTTAGATGCTTTCTTGGTTTCCAATTTATTTTTGTGAGAAAGATGTGAAATAATCTGTCCTCTTAAAAATGCCCTCAGAGTTTCCCAGAGTATACCTGCTGAGACCTCTGAGGATGTATTTGTCACAAGAAAGTAATTAATTTGCTTGGATATGAATTCTGTACATTCTCATCAGCTAATAACAGGGGGTTAAGATGACAGCTACGAGATGAGTGTGTAGGATGCAGTAATTTAAGCTCCATGATCATAGAAGCATGGTCAGAGATAACAATAGCAGTGTACTTACAAGATCTGATAGTGGGCAAAAATCTTTTTCCTATGAGGAAATAATCGATTCTTGAGTAACAATGATGTATAGGTGAGAAGAAGGGGCATGCTCTTAGGTTAAGTTATGATCCGTTACAAACTGTGTAATTATCTTTTCAGTAGTTGATGTTATTGCCGCTGTAGCTAAGGATCTATCCAGGTCTGGATTTAAAATACAAAGTCTCCAGCCATTATAAATTTGTGAGTGTTCACATTAGGGATAGATGCAAATACATTTTGGAAGAAATCTCTATCATTCATGTTAGGTACATAGATATTAATCAAAATCACTTTAGTATTAGATAAATTGCTGTCACCATGACATATCGCCCTTCAGAATCAGATATTACATTTGACACTACAAATGGAACAGTTCTGTTTATTAAGATTCCCACACCCCTAGTTTTCTTTGTATAGCTGGAGTGAAAAATTTGGCCAGTCCACTGGCTTTGCAACCGAAACTGGTTTTTGCCTAATAAGCGAGTCTGCTGTAAAGAATACTATCTTGGCATTTAGACCTGTTAATTGAGAGAGTACTTTCTTTCTCTTTAATTCATGATTGAGACCCTTGACATTCAAACTCACAAAGTTCATTACTTGGTTATAGAAGCATTGCTTCTGAACTTTTGTTGACATTTTGTAGTCTTAGGTTAAGGTTGTTGTTACATATGATAGCTTTGACATAGATTTCATATTATGGATATTGGAGCCTATTATTATTCTGCCACTTACGGTTATTGGGGTATAAGGGATAAATAAGAATAACATTACTTTCTTTCTCTCAACCCTCAACCTCCCTACATTTTGCCTCTGTCAAGTGAGGCAAACCACAGTCTTATGACATGCCAAGAGACAGAGCACATCCAAAATGAAATGAATCCCCCAGCAGCAGTTTAGAGAAAACTGTGATATCTTATGAAGGTACAGTCCAACTACAATAAACCTAGGATATGATGTTAAACAATCCCAATATAATAAACCAAGGGTATGATATAAACAAAAAAAAAAAAACTAAATAGCTAGTTACTTTATCATTGCCAAAGTGTACATTTAATTGATGGAAGAAATTTCAATATTATAATTAAAGTTTAACAAAAAGTCGATAGTTGGTGACTTTGTGGTAGCCAGAGTGTACATGTAATTAAAGGAAGAAATATCAATATAATAACTGAAGCTTAAACACAAAAAAAACTGTCAAAAGCTGGTTACTTTGTGGTAGCCAAATGTTCAGATATAATTAGCCAAAATATACTAAGAAGTAGCCAAAATGTACATATAATTAATGAAAGAGATATCAATATAATAATTGAAGCCTTTGAAAAAGAAAGAAAACAGGGATGGCCAAAATGGAAACAAAGTATAATATATAGTTACATCAAATGTTGCATTACAAACAGTCCAGGAAGCTGTTTTTCATTTATACCCTTTATTTATTTCTGTATATCTCTTATATCCCTATTGTCCTTCTTTATATCTTTCTTTATTATCATTTACGTCCCCACCAAGTGCAGAAATCATTACCTTCAGCTCGGACAGTGCGTTTCAATCTTACATGCATTCTGTAGATGGAATTAAAAGTCCAGTGGCGGGTGATGAGACAGACTCGGGTGGGGGCTATTAGCTGTAGTTGATAGTGGGGTTGAAAAGCCCATTTTCAGCTCCAATAATCCTTCTGGAATTGACAAATACTCCTTGCCCTCCTTGCTCCCAATTTCTCTTGGCTGAAGCCAATGCTGCAGCGTCAGGTTCTGACAGGTCTGTACCTTTGCCCATCTGTTCCAGGTCAGTCTCTGGGAGGCTGTACTATGAACCTGAGGCTGGTTTAGATTTTGATGGACAATTTGGTGCCTTACCTTTTTCCTTTTCCATTTCTTTCTGAGACCTCTGATTGCTGCTCATGCTTATTTGTCTTTGCGTGTAATATAATTAAATCGTCTCAGGATGAGTAAATATAGGATACTTCAGAAAGATAATAAAAAAAAAAGTTAAAATAATACCACTGCTAACAGACCTCCCCCCAGACGTCCATCTCCTACAATGGACGAGACCAAAAATGCAGCATTGTGCAATTTTTATCAAAGTTTCAACTTGAGATACAAATGCAGACAGGAATGAAACTCATTTGTAACCTGTTTGTCACCTATATTATGTTTTTTTGTCTGCTAGATAAAGGGAAAAAAAACACTAGACTTTTTTTGAAATATTGGCTTAAATTATAGTCTAGCAAAGGTGATCTATAAATTTTCAATTTTAGTTTCGATACTCTGGAATTTCTCTAATTTACTGCAGTCACAATTAGAGAAGCAAATTCAAATCAGTCAACCACAGCATACACCAGAGGCTTTTTATGATACTGGTTAAATAGCGTGTATCCTACATTAAATACACCATTGACTTGTAACTAAAGCTGTCCAAAGCATGTAGTTTCTTTATACAAACCTACTTAATGACTTTGTGGAAGAAGCCAACATACATCAGTATTGAAACTGTATACTGTATATATTGAAATAGACATATTGTGCATGGGCTTGCATCCCTCTTGGGATAGGTTCCAGCCCATTGCCTAAAAATGAGGATGAAGAAAAGGATATTCTCTGCTAGACATCAGCTTAAACTGGCATCCATGCTGGGACAGATGTAGATTCCTTACCTGGCTGAAAGGCCAGTACAGTGGTAGAATCGAGGAAGTTAACCTGCTTGGACTATTTTTACCCCCGATACACTAGATGGCAGCATCCCTGGGAAAGGATCACCACACAGACATCTGCAGGACATGTTACCAATATCCCATGGACAGCAGTGTTTGGTTTCATGCGGGCCATCAGGGGAAGCAGCTGGAATTAGTAATTCTTACATTCAGGGGCTTCAATTTGACCTAGAAGTGGTTCCATTGGACTATTCCCTAACACCAGATGTGCTCAGGGGTCATTGATGAAAGAAGACACTTGACCTCATCCAGGTGAGCTAGAGTCGGGTGTGGTGGATCGACAAAGCATGCCTGAGAGATGTGGAGGAGAAGAAAGAATGAGAGAGAAAAAGAAAAGAATTGTATTATGCTTCTGCCACTATCACAAGGAAGCCTGTGTAAGGTATTTGATAATAAACCCTGTATTTGCACCTGAGACTTGTATCTGTGTGGTTGTGTCTGAGGTTTGGGGTACAGCAACACTCCCTGCTGATCACAATATATATATATTTATTATCACTAACACAAACAGTAACAAGATGCACTGTTCCAAGATAAACACTTTTGTCTTCTTTTATCAATATAAATAGAGGAGTTAGTTTCATGTTTTTAATTCTGAAAGGCAAAAATAAATGTATTGCATAGTTTTAAAGCTGGCCTTCACTTTGAGTTTAGTTCAAAGTACCAAGAGTTATCTGCATATTATTTGATTCTTACCTTAATCCTAACTGGCCTCATAATGCATCAGGTTAAACATGCTCATTATACAAGAATCCTTTGATAAAAAAAACCAAAAAAAAAACTTACCAATTAATTCTCAGCATCTTAGTCACAGTAAGTTCATTTTGAAAAAGAAAAGTAGAATTTTGAAAGAAATTATATTGTGTACCTGGTCCTAAATCAATAGTCAAGATGAGAATGTGTTTGAATGGCAAAATCAAGATGTTGCCATCATCATGTGCTTCTGAGTCATAAACCTAAATTGTTAATGGCAGCCTTCTGTAGCAGTGGCTGTAATGTGGTTAAAATGACATTCATGTTATCAGCACACATGAATGAGAAAAGAAAGATACTTTATAAAATTACATTTGCATAAATCTATATCTAAAAGGCATGCAATGTAGAATTACACCAGTAAAGCTTGTCACTGTATAGTTGTCTGTTATGTCTTTACTTTTCCACTTAACTCCTCTTGTCTATGTTTATCTCTCTCTGGTTCTTTTACCAAGCTGAATTCTATATGCTTGCCTTCCTTGTAATTAATGGGTGCCTTTATTAATGTAACCATCTAATTGGGAGTGATATTCTTAACTATATTGTAAACAGAATGTTATCACATTAGCCAAAGCACTGGTGGTAATGGTGTGAAGTGAAATCACATGAAGAAATGCAAGGAGAATTTCTTCAGAGATTTTTGTTTATTTGCCAGGTGGAGTAGCTTGATTACTAAAGGAATTTCCAATCAGTCACTCAGTCAGTGTCTATATTGAATATGGCAGTGCATGTCAAGGTCAATGACCAGTGCACTTTGAATTTTGTCAGGTTGTGTAGCCCTTTGGGTTATTTTATTATTTACATTGTTTTGGTGTACTGTTGTTATTTATTCCTCTATTCTGTATTTTATTTGTTCAATTTATGCTCTTACATTGTTCCTGGGATCAAAGTTGAATGCTATGTAAATACATCAAGAAGGTGTGACCACATATCTCGGCCTGTGATGTCATGATGTCTTGTTTACCCTATGACCAAAATAAACCAGTACACCTCTTTCCAAAGGCTAACTTTTATTATTATTTTTGCTACACTTTTTGAAGCACTTTATTCTTTTCTCCAGTGAATTTTACACATTTATTTTGCCATATCCTATTCATTTTCTTTCAGGACTGTGATGTACTGTACCCATTAGGGGTAAGTAAATGTACAGTGTGTGCTTATGCTGACTGAGCAGGGTCAATGACTTAAAGCAAGCTCCTGCAAGCTAAATGCAGGCCTTTTGTGATTATCTGCTTTTCAGGTTAGTGATAGAGTCTACTGCACATTTTTAAACGTAAATACTGGTTGGTATGTTAGTCTACTTGCTGCTGCTAAAATATCTGAATCTCTGTAGGATAATCTGCTGATATTTTTATATTTATGTGGCTGTTGACTGTGAAACTTTTAAAGCAGAATATACAGCTGCTCTTACTTTACATAGAGTTGGTATATTGTTAAAAACTCACGGAGCAAATTATTAGGAGAACTATAAAAATAATGGGTAGGGCCTCCATTTGCTCTCAAAACAGCCTCAGTATTTTGTGGTATGGATATCACAAGATGCTGAAAACATTCCTTTGATGTTCTGGTCCATGTTTACATGATTGAATCACAAAATGCAAATGTAGAGCAGATGATAATTCTCCCATTCTACCACATCCCAAAGCTGTTCTATTGGATTTATATCTGGTGACTGGGAAGGCAACACAAGAACAGTGAACTCATTGTCATGTTCATGAAACCAGTTTCAGACATTTGCTTTTTAATTTGATGCATTACTGTGCTTTTAAGTAGCCACTAGAAGATGGTTAAATTGTGACCATCAAGGTATGTCTATGGTCATCAACAATAATCAGATAGCCTGTGGCCTATTTTGGCCCAAAGTGTGCTAAGAAAACATTACACCACCACCAGCAGCCTAGACTGTTAACACAAGGCAAGACAAGGCAGATTCTGATCCTACCATCTGTGTGCCTCAGCAGAAATCAAAATTCATCAGACCAGTCTTCAACTGTTTATAGTTTTGGTGAGCCTGTGCCCACTGCAACCTTGGCTTTCTGTTCTTGGCTCACAGTAGTGGAACATAGCATGATCTCTTGCTGCTGGGGTCTACCTGCCTCAAGGGTTGACATGGTGTGCATTCAGATATGCTTTTGTGAATTCAAAGAGTTTAATAACAGATGGATAGATGGATTTAATATGTTTTGATATCTTAACCAAAACAGAAAATGCTACAGATAACACATTAAATCCTCCACTCATGAAACATTTCATATATAAAAGTTCTGAACAACAGTAAATAAAATAAAGTGGCATGTTGGCACAGTAATTAGTGCTACTGCCCCACAGTCCAACGAAGCTTGGTTTGAAATTTTATTTTCCACATATTTACATGACATTACCTCTTTCAATTCTGGTTTTCCTCCCACATACCAAAAACATTCATGTTAAATTAATTGATTACTCTATACAGGCCCGTATAAGTGAGTGTGGGTTTGGATACTTCTGTGAGTGTGCTCTGTGACTTCCTGACTCTCCATCTAGAGTTGGCACTGTTCTTGTGTCTGAAGTTGTCAGGATAGGCTAAAACCCCCAGCAAACATAAACTTAGCTTTAATGAGTTCAGAAAATAGATAGTGTCACACACGTGCGAGAAGGAGGCAGCTAAAGGGCTTAAATAACTGTAATAACACATCCGATCAGGGGGTGGCGGGTTGTACTGACTGCCTTTCTCAGTTCCCTGCAGACCTTTCCCGGGAAATCCTGCAAGGTTCCGGCGCCTCCGAAGACGTCACTTCTGGGCCCAGACGACATCACTTCCAGATTTGGGCCCTTTGATGATATTACTTCCGGTCTAGACAACGTCACTTCTGGTTCTGGCCCCTTTGATGACTTCACTTACTATACGGACCTTTAAAGTCACCATCTTACTTACAATGAGACAGTTCTGTTTTGGTGATAATCTCTATTACTTTAAAAGCCTTTTGCAGCCAGGGATATTATACGGGTGGCTGCTCCAAACCTTTTTATGATGTCTGGACTCAATTATTGCCACAGTGGTGTAGTCGGCAGGATTTGTCGCAGAAGAAACCAGGACAGGACCTAAAATCGAACCAGGTAGGAAAGTACCAGGGCAGAGTTTCTGGGTGGGGAGTTCATCCAGTGGTCAGGAAAGACTTGGTGCAGGCTCCACTCCAAAAATATATTTCCGGGCTTAGTTCTCACCAAAAGGGGAGTGTGTAGGAGACACACAGATGTAGGCTGGTGTCTGGGGATGAAACGAAAAGGGCTTATTATGTTCTCTCAGACGAGAGAGCTGAGCCCCCCATTGGAACTGAGGAACCAGCTAAAAATGGGCTATCCCAAGACCAGCAAGTAAGGGGAATAAAAAATTGGGAATTCAATCCAGAGAGATCGATCCAGGGGCAGGCTATGGCCCTCTGGGAAAAGGTGGCCTTATGGCTACGGCCATTTGAACTTACCACCTTTCAAAATTACTTCAGCACCAGTATTAATAGCTCAGAATTTTTCTCTCCCTTTTATTCTCCAGACGGACATTTTGGACACAGGCCTGGGGGCCGTGTTGAGCCAAAGCGTCGATGGTATTGAATACCCGGTCATGTACCTGAGCCGGAAACTGCTGGATCAGGAGACCAGGTATGCGGCGGTGGAAAAGGAAGTCCTAGCGATTAAATTGGCGATTACATAGTTGAGGTACTACCTCTTGGGCCGGGAGTTCACTCTAGTGACGGATCATGCTCCTTTACAGTGGATGGCCCTTCGCAAGGAGTCGAATCCACGGGTCACTAGGTGGTTTGTTGACCTACAACCTTACAAGTTTTCGCTCATTCATCGTAAAGGCTCTCTTCATGCCAACGCTGATGCCCTCTCTCGTGCCCACGACCTCTTGGCACAGGTCACTCGAACCAATGGGTTTGGGCTGGGGGGGGGGGGGGCCTTGCCACACATGTGCAAGTAGGAGGCAGCTAAAAGGCGTAAATAATTGTAATAACACATCTGACCAGGGGCAGTGGGGTACACTGACTGTCTTTGTCAGTTCCCTGCAGACCCTTCTCAGAAAATCCTGCAAGTTTCTGGCATGAATATGTCACTTCTGGCCCAGATGATGTCACTTCCAGTTCCGGGGCCCTTTGGTGACTTAACTACCGGTGCAGACAATGTCACGTCCGCTTCCGGCCCCTTTGATGACGTCACTTCCTATACGGGCCTTTAAAACCGCCATCTTACTTACAATGAATCAGTTCTGTTTTGGACTCTGGTGAAGATCTCTGTTACTTTAAAAGCCTTTTGCAGCCAGGAATATTATATACTGTAGGTGGCTGCCCCAAACCATTTTATGATGTCTGGACTCAATTATTGTCACAATAATTAATCTAAATTTTATGATATAACCAATCAATAATAAAATGGCTAATGATGTTTTGTTTTGCCAATAATAAATACATTCACCACAATCCATTTCCAAAACAATGAATCCTAATAAAAAAAGCACCTTTTAAAAGTATAGCACCATAACAAATGAAAATCACACTTTAAATTAGATATTGCCTGGCCTCAAATAACCCTGCTTTTCTTATATCAGCCAGGTTCTCTGAGGATACATTTACTTACAAAGCTTTTCACCACAAGCATCTCTTGAAAAACAGGACTTATTGCATGAAAGGATTTCCTCCTCACATTAATACCGAAAACCTTTTTTAAAATTCATAGTCTGTAGTCCCTGGTTCGGTAAGCATTTCAACTTAATGGCAATGTGCGGTTTCTGTATTATCCTCCTGAATGTTGAAAGAATTATTCAGCAGAAGAAAAAAACTCAAATTATTGATAAGTGCGGCTACATTACTACTGATTCACATCATTCTCTGTTTACACTTAATAAAATGACTTCATGTAATTAATATTTACTCATTAATTCATGCTTTTTCAATTAAAGGGGATGGGAGAATATCCTGAACGTTTTAGTTTGCAGGTAAAAGAACCATCCTTGGACAGGAAGCCAGTAAAAAGGGATTCTTACCTGGCCGGGACACCTCCATAAGGGAAGGACAGGGGGAAGGAGCTTGCATGGGGCAATACGTAACCTGGGACAACAGAGGGCAGCCCCTGGCTTGCTACTGTGCCACAGAGCAGGGAAGCTCAACCCTGCTGGGGACCATGGCCACTGCCAGGGGTTGTGTGGAGAACGGCTGAGCCCTCCTTTGCAGGGCTGCCGTCACACCCGAAAGTGCAGCCAGAAGGTGATCATGGAACAGCTGGAGCACTTCTGGGTGCTCTATTAAAGGGGACAGCTGCCTCAACTCAAGAGCCAGAGTCGGGAGGTGGAGGACGAAGCTTGAGGGAGAAGTGAGACAAGAAGAGGCAAGGAGAGAGATGAACCAAGTGCAGTTTGGTGATTTTAAGACTGTAAATAAAGCCTTTATATGCTGGGACTTGTGCCCCTTTGTCTGGTATATGAGGCTGGGTTTCACAACTGTAAACACTCATCAACACTTACTTCCACTGGGCCGATTTAGTATCAGTTGCCAACATACTGTAACACAGATATCTTTTGAGTGTGGGACAATAGTAATGAGAGTGCTTGTAAAATTTTCACTGTGACTGGCCAAGAAACTGAATTCTAGTTTCTGAAACTGGAAGAATGTAATGCTAATCACTGTAAATAATGAGTAAAGAATAAAGAGAAACAAAACTTTGAATTAAAAATTATCACAATTATGACTCATTTTTACAAGAATGAATCAGGTCAGGTTGGGGGGCATGCATACAATGTGTTGTCACATCCACTACACAACAAAACAGCTCGGGATCCTGGTTGGCAATCCCCCCAGGCAGACATGCGGTCCTGTCCCACCTCCTGGAAATGACCATCTATCTGCTGCTGCTGGTGTTATATGGGTGTCATCTTGGCCTGATCCAGCCGCTCAGTGTGCCAGTGCGGGTCCTGCTCCATGCTCCTTCTTCCTGTTTGAGAGCCTCTTAAACCCAACACTGTCAATAATGTAGCCGAATGAGCTTGGTAAATGGGAACAAAACACTCTAGGCAACATGAAGGTGCAAAGTGCAAAAAGTGCTTTTATTAAAAACAAAAACAAAACAGTGTTCCAATAAATAGTGCAGTGTTCCAAAAATCATCCATAAGTAATCCTTTAATTGAGGTGAAAAGTGGAGGTTAAAAATCCAATAAATACATCCAATTAAAAAGAGGTTAAAATCAACAGGCTGGAAGCAGTCCCTTTTTAAATACCCGGTGCCTTCTTCTTTTAACTGGCGGCTCCCCTGTTTATCCAGTACAGGCCATGCAACAGGGGAGTTGCCCTGTCAACAGTTTCAGCTGCCCTTCAACTGGTCTGATTGCCTTCCATCCCCTGGCTACATGCAGCTTCCTCGCCGGACCGAGACTTGGGTCCCCAGCAACCAGGGTGCTTACACTGGAGTTCTACCTCCCAAGCCTCCGCGACTCCCTCTACCTTCTCGGCTTTAGGTGGCGAGTTGTCCATAATTCGGTCACGCCAGCTCCTCTGAACCCCTCAGCTGGAGCGACCGTTTCTTACTACCCCTGTGTGTCGGCCAAACGCTGTTTTCCGGGGCTATCCTTCCAACTTCTTGCATTCTCCAGCATACCTGCTTTGTTTTGCTTGCTTTCTCCCACACCGGCTTTTAGTGCCTCCTGCCTTCTTCTCTCTTTAACCTCCGTCCGTGTCTTTCCTTTTTTTCCCTCCCTTCTGCACTCATGCTTCTTTTTTTCTTTTTCCCAGCATCAATTATGGCCACGGGCTACACCACACCTGTGCACTTAAGTTCGTAAACGTCCACACCGCATTGTGCCCGGGAACTGCTCCCACCATGCTACCACACCCCTCCTTTAAGCCATGAGTGCAGCAATTATTTATTTAAAAACTGCCCTCAACAATGAGGGTCCTGTGAGCCGGATCACCCTCAGTGAATCACGCTACATGGTCATAGTGTCATAACTGACTCTCCCTCACAATGCAGATAATGTGCATTTGGGACTCCGAGAATAACCACTCATTGGACACAAACTCAAACCAGTGGTACCCAAGGATTCTCTGAAGAGAAATAGTACCAAAAGAGTCCAGTCTTCATCTCAGGTCACTGAATAGTATCCATGTCTCGCAACCATATAGCAAGACAGGAAACACCAGGACTCTAAAGACTTTGACCTTCATCCTTTTCCAAAGATATCAGGCGTGCCACACACCCCTTTCCAGCAATCTCACGACCTGTGAAGATCTGTATTTCTATAGTGTGCCTTACAATAACAGTGATTATGCTACACAGCCTATACTTTCTCCATTTCTTTTTTCTCTGTTAATTGGGAGTTAATATTTTAAGTAAACCATCATTGAACAGTATTGAAATATACAAAATAAATGCCTGTGTGCAAATGGAAGATTGGACAAATTAAACTCAATTTTTAAATTAAATTGAAGATATGCTGCTGTCATTGCAGGCCCTTCTGAACTGCCTTTTTTGATGAGCTGCAAACTTCAGAGATGTCACAGGATGAGCACAGTGGATTGATCTATCTAGCCATCTATCTATGACTCATTTATTGATCCTTTATGGGTTTGGGGCAAATGGTATAGGCAACAGCAGGAAAGAGAGATTGACTTGACTGGCTTACTGGCATGTGTTGCTTCACATTTGAACTCGACATTGAGTAGTTGTGTTGTTGGGTTATCCATTTTCTTGGATTTTTTTTTTTTGGGGGGGGGGGGGGCTATTTATACATATTATACTTTTCAAATCACTGTTGTCTAGTGTGTCATACCCAGCAACTAAATCCAACTAGTCTGTGACTCACCCTGTCAAAATCCTACAGTTTTGTTTTTTTTTGTAAATAGTAAGGGTGAATTCTGTATTTGCTAGAGATGTGAACCAATGAGTGTTCAGAAAGAGAAAGAACTACAATTCATAAGGAATGCGCCAACATGGGTGTTTTGGACCTCCCAAACAAGACCCATCTGTCTGATGTCTCATGTTCTACTTACCACGACAGAATAGAAAAAGGGAAAAGGTCTGAGACTGCAGACAGCTTGCCTATACCTGTAAACACTCGTTCCATCAGATAGCATGTTACTGGTGTCAGAAAAATTAGTGACTAGTCTATCTGTTTACTCCATACTCCAAAAGTTGCTAACTCAAAAAGAGAACTTTAACTCGTCTGCACCCTTTATAAAGCCATGACCAGCAGGGGACCTAGTTGTCTCAAAGCCTAAATAGGAAAAGAACACTTTGCTTCAGATTCCTGCAAAGCCACTGTAGTCACTGCCAACAGTGTGCTCACACACCATCCAGCATTGCCTTATTAAATATTTTTTTACATCTTGAAACCCCAACTCCTTTCACCTTTTCTTTATATATTAATACACACACACACCAGTGATAGTATAATATACAATAAATGGAGGTTTAATTTACAAAATTCACTGAATACATTTAAATGCAGGAACCATTAATTTTTGGATATGTCTGTGTTCCTCTATACTTGTTCAGGCAAACAGTTTTAAATATTAAGCTGGTTTTTGCTTATCTGGGAGCTTTGCTGCCTGATGCAGTGGATTTTTGCATATCCTTGTACAAATAGGAATGGGTTTGTCAAACATGAGTACAGACCAGATGATCTAATTTTCTGCCTAAAGATGCTTTACAGTAAAGACCACCCCCACCAGACTACATCCCCACCAACATGCTCTCTATCCACTGGGGACTTAGACTCCTAGGCTCTGGGATCTGAGCGGAAATGATGCTATTATTGCAAAAACAAAATGTATTGTTCCCAATTTGAAAACCAAAAAATGTAAGTTCAAAATGGTAAATGAAAGATCATTGTGTTATTTTCTTCTGCATCATTCACTACAGGTTGAGTATACACATGTTCGAGGCTTTTCATCTTTAAGGTACGGTAATTATTCTGTTCATTATTTTAACTAATAAACTAAAATCCCAGCCCATGTTAAGTCTTTTGTATAACAGTCCTGGCAGAACTAATGCACTTAAAGTGAACTGAGATCACATTTGTTAGGAACAAATAGCACTGTGTATCAAATCACATCTAATCCTCATTAATACAATTAAATGGGCCCTGCTTAATGAAGCCTCATGTGCTGCTCACACATTCTGCCCTGATGATCTTTGCAGACTTTGCCATCAGCTACTGTTTGACTACACAATTTCTTAGGCTTAGTTTAACTTGACTGTGTTTTGAAAATGTTACTGCTTACAACAAGAAAATGGAAGCTTGCCGCAGAGGAACAAGACTGCAGCCAATCCTTATGCATGCAGAATTGCTGCCTGAATATTTATAAGAGTTAACTTGACAAGAAAAATTAACCAAAAGCTACTGCTTCATATATTGTTAGAAACAGAGCTTCTTTAGCAGTCAACTAAGCTAAGCGTTTATGACTTCAGACAGAATTATCTGTTTGCCTCTTCTAATTAAAAATGACTTCTCTGGCCAAGCACTCAACTTTCCTTAGGCAGCAAAAAAAAAAATATATATATCATATTGACTTGGATTATCCTTCACCTACAACAGCTTAACTCACATGCTTATTCAGAGTGTCTGACACAGTTTGGCCAATTGCAACACTGGGACTGCCTGAATCAGCAAAGTAAACTTCCTTTATTTCTTTTCTATCAAAAATACTGAGGACTAATGAATGCCTGATTGATTTTTTTTTCTTCCAGAGGAATTCACTGAAAAGGAAATCCTATCTGAGAAAATGAATAGTGTGTGATTGCAACTGTATTTTGATTCAGTCATCGTTCTTGTGGGATAGACTCTACATTGCAGATTCACAACTACAAAGATGGAAATGAACAGAACAGTCTCAGTTCATGTAGGGGCATTATAGTCATTCCTTATAAATGATGTTAACGTAATGTTCAGGTGGGCAGGCCTGGTTATAATTCAGCAATGGAGGAAAACAAGAAGAATTTATCTGAGTTTGTACTGCATTTTGAATTAAAATGGTGGACAATCAGCAGACAGTAATAAGAATGTATTAATAATGGACCAGAAGTTCTCGTGGTATCTAGTTCCCAGCAAGGTTCTTGAAAACACAGGGACATCCATTTCATTATACTGTGAATATTGATTAAACTAAATGAAAATATTTTTGATTTCCAATAAATATGTCTCTGCGGTGGGCTGACGCCCTGCCCGGGATTTGTTCCTGCCTTGCTCCCTGTGTTGGCTGGAATTGGCTCCAGCAGACCCCCGTGACCCTGTGTTAGGATATAGCGGGTCAGATAATGGATGGGTGGATGGATAAATATGTCTAGTTGGATGACTTAGAAAAGAAATTTGTTTTAGTAAGCAATAGGAAAGCCACAGAATGGCTTACTTTGGTGCAGCACTGAGATGAATGTTGATAACAACGACAATGTCATGTATACTTTAGGAAGTGCACCAGAGAAAGTGTTTGAGGTTATTGAAACATGCTCTGCCTGAAAAATATGGGTGCAATAGTATGATTTTTTTTTAAAAATTGCAAAGGATAAAAAAATTCTGATGACCTTGGCCTCCACTTCATGGAAGGATAACAGATGTCTGTGTTAGAGTGGGCACTTGATGGACCGGCACTCCAGAATTGTTTTCTTTGTGATGGTGAACTGGATAAGCAGGCTAGAAAATAGTAGGATGGGTGGCTTGGAGGAGAGAACAAAACTGTCTAAAGTGTAGTCGCAAGACTAAATTTCCAACATTCTTATCAGCTGATATGCTCTATATTGCTATATGTGCCCTGTTTTATGTGTTTCAGTAGCAAAACAAGGTAAAATCAAAGAATGAAAAGTAATTTAGTGATCAGTTTGGATTTAATATAGCCCAAGTTTGGAGCTTTTGGAAAACAACAGTTAATACTTTGGCATAAGTTAAATACTTTAATTCTATAATTCAATTAAGAAAAACATATTTATGAAATTGGATGATTATAGGCAATTAAATGCTGAATGCTTTATTTGAATCATTTCAAAAAAAAAAAATATTGTTTAAGAAATAAAATGTATAGTGTACTCATGAAAAAACCTGTTCTGACATTACAACACAGTTTCTCCAATAGGCCTACAGAAAAAAGCCATACTGGATTCTGTTGAGGTAGCAAAAATAGTAACAAGGTATATCCCTGGATGATACACTAATCCAGTGTAGGTCATTCTCAGATTTGCACAATCGAATGCGGCCAAATTATAATAACTAAATTATACAATATCCCTCGACTCTTTTTTTAAAGTAATTGGGTTCTTTAGAATTAATGAATGAATAAATTAATCACATAATATGCATATCTTTAGAAAGTGTCTAGAGCAGGGCCTAGGAGGACACTCAGATTATCCATCTATCTTTCACAGGGTATGAGGTGAGAGATCTGAAGCCTGTGGTGACCAGTTCCAGACCACTGGTCCTAGCACATGTTGTGAGCCTTAAGCCCTAGTTGTTCTGTAGTGTTCCTAACCCTAATTAAACCTTCAATGAACCTCTAGGTTGAGCCCCCCCATAACATATCAACCTCTGAGAGCAAAGAAATGTAAGAATCATGCCAGATTAATATTAAAACAGTTTTTCTTATTTATAAAACAAAATACTATGAGATAAAGTTAGATACAGGTGATGTCTAATATAATACTTGATCTTGTTGCCTGGTTTAATTCTATGCTTCTATAAGGCAGTTAAAGTATAAGAATAAAGAAAATAGTCTTACACTAATTAAGTAATGATGACACAGATTCAGACCTTCCTCTCTGTCTTCAAGATGACTGACTAAATCAGATCATACTGGGTTTATATATAGTAAGTTTTAAACAAAAGTGCACAGGAAACTCCTACTCGTGTACATGTGTTGCGAACTCCTACTTGAGTGCATGATTTACAGTATTTTTCCATAACCTTACTGACATTCTGTGTTGCTGTAATATATCTCTTTTTTTAAGTCTAATAACCCATACTTATATTTGCATATTTGCATAATATTTCCTTATATCTAATTCTTTTTTACTTATATGTATCAAGTTTTTCAAGCATACTATTATGTTTAAAAGCATATCTATTTTTAAATAATTACTGTAACAGATTATTTCAGAGCATGATACAAGAGTAATAAAACCTCTTGGTACAAAAGATCATTTTTAACTGCAGGACACCAAAGAGGAAGTCATTTTTGTGGTTTTAACTGGACTTCTTTTTGTTGCGTCAGTCCATTATTTAATTTCTAAATTAATCATCTTAATGGTCATGTTTTCACTTGTCAATTTTAATTCCATAAGCTGAGGTTCTGCTAGTGGTCCAGGGAAACTCTGCAATGTGAAAAATGTGTAAACAGCACACAGATAGTGTCTAGGCTGGCATTAATCCCAGATGAGATAGTAGACGTCCCAAATTTAGAATATGCAAAGAATTAGTAACCAGAAAAAACCCAGTCAAATATGAGGAAAACATTCAAACTTTATACAGAGAAAGACTCTGTCAGGAATTATGATTACAAGGGAGCAGTAAAGCTATTAGTGATCATGAATAATGGCACTCATCCTTTCATGCCATTCTGGCTCCTCATAGACCTATCTATCTATCTATCTATCTATCTATCTATCTATCTATCTATCTATCTATCTATCTATCTATCTATCTATCTATCGTTTTGTTTGAATACGATTGATGGATTATTAGCAGAATTATTATAAGTAACAGAAGTTGTAGCATAACATTCTCATATCTGTAAAATGTAATTCAGAGACACGGGCAGGGCTGCAGCCTAACCTAGCAGCATCAGGCAAAAATCCCTCACACCATACTTTGTAGTAGTTTTATCATGTTATTTAACTTTAAAATATTATGCAATGCTATTCTTAGATATGAGTTTTATTTTAAAATATATTTGGACTTGAATGTGTTAACTCTATTGGAATTATTTTTCTCCTACAAATAGGTCATTGTGTTTGTCAAAGCTAAGCTGAATGTTCTGTACCTATTGTCCTTTTGGATAAATTGGGATTTTCAGATATGGTTCAGAGGTCTAAACTCATCTTCTTTACTCGCAGCAATTGTTGTATTTGCTGCTGTCAGGAGGACAGCAAATGTGTGTCTTTTTTTTTTGTATTAATGGCCAGAGATAGAATCTTGAGTCATTACCCTCTCTTTACTGTAAGATGCATGTGGCCTGCTGTACATGGCTGGACTGCTAACTCCATACCTGCAGTTCATTCATGCACACTTCACTGAGTAACTAATAATCTGGAAAAACAGAATCCTGTGTGGGAAACGAAGTTTAGCCTCACTGCTAAATCTCGGCATTGCTAGTGCCCATACCACATAGCCTAAGGTAACATGGCTCGGGACAGATGAAGCATGAGGTCAGTAATTAAAACTAAACAGCAGCTCTTCATATGCACTTGTTGGATACTTCAGTGCATTTGGTCACACTGTTGTAATCCTCTTCAGTAAATGCAGTTTAATAGCTCAAGTACACTTTACAGTTGATGAATTGTATAAACATCCAGCTGTTTCA
This sequence comes from Erpetoichthys calabaricus, assembly GCF_900747795.2. Lineage (NCBI taxonomy): Eukaryota > Metazoa > Chordata > Cladistia > Polypteriformes > Polypteridae > Erpetoichthys > Erpetoichthys calabaricus. The sequence continues at coordinate 79,133,936 of NC_041405.2, forward strand.
GTCACACAAAGCATTACAGGCCGTTTATTAAATCCTTGGTTGGCATATGCAATGATATAAATGCAATTAGCCCAAGGATAAAGTTACAGTATTTAAATTGGCCACTTTTATCACCTGCATTACAGAAATATTTATTGGTATTTCTTTTTTTTTCTTTTATGGATATTGGATGAATTATACCCCTGAAACTATTAAGAAAATAATAAATCTTCCCTGTCTAAATCAGTGACCAAACAGCGGGATACTGTTGTTAGTTGGCTGTGAAGTAATCTAGTCTAGAAAAGCCTCCTCTAGTTGTCTCCCACTCCAGGTAGTGCTGGCAGTCAACATTAAAGTGTCTTCCTAATAAACTACTGTAAAAACTATTAAAATGGCAGACAGGTAAATGGGTGGGTAGAAAATGCAAATAGCAGAGCTTTTCATTTATTTATTACAATGCTCAAAAGGAAAATACCTGTTTGGGGCACCATGTTTCCTTTACTGTATGGTACCCACTTTTTATTCATCCCTATAGTGGGTTGGTGGCTCAGTGGATAGTGCTGCTGCTTCACAAAGTTTGAATCCCACACCTTGTCTCCATTTTGTTTGGGGATTGCATGCTCTCTCTGTGTCTGTTTGAGTTTTTCTCCTTGCTATGTTGTTCACTAATTTAAAATGGTCTTATGTAAGTGTCACTATGTGTGTGAACTCTCCACTGTCCAGAGTTCATTATGGCCTTAAGCCTGTGGCTGCTGGGATAGGCTCCAGCTTACCATAATTATGAATTGCATAACTATATTTATAGGTGTTATATTATTTATATTACACTGTTATAAATAGATGACATGCTCCTGGGTGTATTATTTAATTATTTTCAGTATGTACTGAAGAAATTGTAAATTGGCACCTCTGTCAATATCTTATTTATATCAAGTACCAAGGAGTGGCATTTCAATAATCAATAATATGTTGTAATTCTCATAGTCACCACTAAATATAGAAATATATTGCCTTTATAAGAAAAAATTAACACTTTGTTTTACAACTACACCTACTAATACAGTACAAAATCAGTTACAAAAACTGGTTTATTGATAATTTATACAATAACATACAGTACATTATATAACACATATCCTATATACAGTTAATATAAATGGATAATTAATTTGTAGCCTTTAGGTGCTCTTAGAATATAAATGCAGGAATAAGATTCATATGCTAACGTCAGTTGGCATCAGAGCGGAAAATCGATCAAGGTGCAAAAATGGCCAGCAATGCGGCACAAATTGTTTTACATATAATTTTCTTGGTTTATACATCCAACTTACCTTTCCCACTTCAGGGCTGCCTATCTTGGCAACATTGGGCTAAAGACAGGAATCTAGCCTGGACACAAATAACATTACGTATCAAAAAACAACAAAAGTAATACAGAAAATCATATCAGCACCACCAATCCAAAGATTCAGTTATCTTCAAAGAAGCCAGTGACAGCTTGAGGTAAGTAATGTAATTTGGGGAAATGGTGCAAGTTCCACAGAGACTGAGACAAGGTCAAAAACTAAATCAAGGCCTCTTGGGCCATGAGGCAACAGCTACAATTACTGCTCTACGATGCTATTTTATTTTCTGAATAACATACTGTTGTGATGTGAAATTTTGCATATAAGTTGATAAATATTTTGTATGTGTTTATTTGTAACTTAGACAAAGCAATGTAATATTAGTGTTACATTATTGATAATAACAGCAATGGTTTAAGAACCCCTTCCCCCCTTTTAGGAATGAGTCTCTTTGTAATTTTATGACAGGGTTGGAGGAAGTGCCTCAAACAAGTTTGGCCAATATTTCTCTGCTAAAGTCTCTCAGTCACCACCCTCAGGAAAGCCAGGCTGCCTAACTGCCACACTTTACCTTAACATATGGTATGGAGGGCAGGTGTGAAGGTATTCTGTTCCCCCATTGGTCTGAAGTTTGGCTGTTTGGAACTGGCTTGTATCAGAAGCCTTTAAGTACCATGACGACCTATTGGCTCTAGGGGTTGGACAGAGAATCTATAAATTTGCTTTCTTTACCTCACTCTCTCTTTTACAACCAAATGATGAAGGAGCATTACACACCATGAACTGAAAAGGACAACACAATGAAGAGCACAGCTCGGCAGCCATATTGAGGCAGGCATGTGGCCTGTTCTGAATAAAGCTGACTACAAAGTGATGCCTTAACTAGAGACATTTTATGTAACTAACAAGTCTGTGTGCCGCCTGAAACTATACATCACCATTTATCAGGTTGTATGGTTGCCAATATTCAAATGTACTTTGCATATTGTTATTATTTATGAATATTATCAATAACACATTATTTAAATTGTAACTTAACTCCTGCTTGTCTTTTACTACACCTAATTGCCTGAGGCTATACATGTAGAAGGGAAGGTGGGGAGAAGTTATATACTATAATACCTTATAAACAATGGTAAATCTGTGAGATTTGAGGCATTCTGACAAAGGCTACATATTAATAATACAAAAGGGGAAAGTAGACAAAACACATACTTTTAATTTTAGTAAAAGTATTACACTGTTTTCTGGAATGTTATTGGATATGTTTATTTATGTATTCTATTTTCAAGAAATCACTGTATCTTCATACTTATACATACATACTATATTTATACAGTGTTTGACTAATTTTGTACAACTTCATGTATCCATCTGTTTTCATTGCTTGTCTTATGCTGCTCACAATGTTGAGATCCAGAGCCTGCTGTGACAGCAAAGGATACACAGCAAGATGACTCCCTGGGAAGGAAGCCAAGCCAACACTTATTGCAAATATACATAGCTACACACACACACACACACGCTTCTGAAACAGTTGCTTTAGACTGTGGGAAAAAAAATCTGTTTTCTCTGCATAAACCAAAGTGACAACTGAAAAAAAGCAAATTTCAAATAGATACTGATTTAAGTGCTCCGGGTTTGATTTTGTTTGATCCTACATGTGGCATATCGTTCTGAAAAATGCTTAATCCAGTTCAGGATTGTGGGAACAAAAATCTATCTCAGTAGCATCAGGTGTAAAACTGGATTAAACAAACTACTTTTAGAAAACTGCACATACAGGTGGAGACTCTTCAAAACAAACTTTTTGCATTTTGATCAATGTTATCCCTCTCTTTCTCTTGAATACGTAGCTAGTAAAGTGAAACTGAAGAATCCCAAAATGCAGAGAGATTATTCAGGGAATGCAAATTTTAGATGTAATGCAATGAGTTTCTCATTAAAATTCAAAGTACAAATTATGCACTCTTCAAACTGTTTATATTTGTGAGCACATAAACAATCACAATCAGCTAAGAATGCCCCCTTTGTATGCTTGTGATTCATTTTGGGTGATAATTATGTTCTGTTAATTTGCACTTGAGATTGACTGCCTGTTTGAAATATTCCAATCTGGGACAACAAAACCATTGCATTTTTGCAGAAGCTGAAGAAACATAAGAAAGGCTTTGATGAGAACAGGCCAGCCTTCAATACCAGTTTCCCTAAAATGTTCCAAAAATTGTTAATAATTGCATGTCCTCAAGGTTCGACTTACAGCTACATTACTGAACTGTTGGGTTTTTTAATCTACAAATTGTAACTAGCTTGGGTATTTTTTTTGTTCTTTACTTTTGATACTCAATTTTGTAACCCTGTCCTGTAACATTTGTTCCCAAACAGTCCCCCAGACTGAAGACCTCCTGTGTATGTTGCTTTGGATAAAAGCATCTACTAATCAAATACATATCCATCCATCCATTTTCCAACCCGCTGAATCCGAACACAGGGTCACGGGGGTCTGCTGGAGCCAATCCCAGCCAACACAGGGCACAAGGCAGGAACCAATCCCGGGCAGGATGCCAACCCACCGCAGTCAAATACATATGAATTTGTTAAATGAATCTATAGTTTGGGGTGTTTTGTATCATTTGTAACATTGTGTTTCTTCACCAGCATTATTTGTGTACTTGTAATTTGTTGAAGAACTAATTTTCTGCACATCTGGTGTTCACCCTTCTTATTCCATTCATAATTTATAAAACCTGTTCCATGAATCCAATTATTACTAATATGGTTGGATTTGATTCAATACTTCTAGTCAATCCTCATTGCTCATACCCAACAATCTCTATGACAGTTTTTATCTTTAATATCTGTAAATCTGGTGTATCTGGAAACCAAAACAGAACAAATTCTTCTTTGGCCTCACAAACACATAACCTCTTTTAACTTGTACTTCAGACAGCCTGCTACATAATTCAGCAGGTTATTTCCTTGCTTTTGAGAGTAGCAATGAGATGAAGTGGATTTGCAGATCTTTAAGAGGGAATTGACATGTTATATTCATATTCCCACTTTGTAATACATATTTTTTTAGATAGATAGATAGATAGATAGATACTTTATTAATCCCAATGGGAAATTTAGTGTTAAATGTGTAAAACGGGCAGTTCAGTGGTGCAGTGCCGTCCTGGAGTTCGAGGGTGCTAGATTCAGGTCCAGGCCCACTTTTTGTGGATACTTAACATGTTATGTTAACTAATGTCTCTAAACATGTATCTCATGAGTGAGTAGTGGGTATTTATATGAGTGTGCCTTACAAATGACTGGCATCCCTTTAAGGTTTGGGTCTTGCCTATGGACAGAATGGGCTCTGGCTCACCACAACCCTGTTAAGGAGAAAACAATTCCCATAAATTAATAGTTAGGTGGACTGATGTTTGGCTATGAGTTGGTGCCCTGTTCAGGTATGATCCCTGTCTTACACCAGATGCTGCTGGAATATGATCTGGCTCCCAGTGATCCTGAGATGTGATTAAATGGCTACTCTAAAGGATTGCATGAATGTAAATTTTTACAATTATCTACATTAAGCATAATATTCCACATAGCAGATGTTAGGCATACTTAGTTCAGATCCTTGTTAAAGATTTATCCTGAATTTAAGGTAACTGCTAATCCAACTAATTTAGCGTCATCAGTCAATCTTATAAACACATTTATTGTATATCTATCTAAGCAATTCATAAATTAAAATGTACTTGTGTCCTTAAAAATGATCCTTGTCAGACACAACATTTGCAGTCACTTAATCTAGAGAAAATATCCTCAAAACAACAACAGCTTTTATTAATAAAGCACCCTTTCACACAAAAAATATGTCTGTAAGTGATTTACAAGATGTCAAAGAGAAAGTTACAGGAAAAGAGAAAAACAAATACGGTAAGAATATTAATGAATAAGTAACAAAGAAAAGAAAAAAAAATCCATATGAATTTTATAAAACAGATATATAATTGGTAGAAGGATATACCCTCTGTAACAATGATGAGGCAAAGACATCGTAAAGGTTTGGGGCGGCCACCCATATGTTGTTCCACGGCTGCAAAAAGGTTTAAATATGAACAGAGGTGTTCACTGATCTGAGTCCAAAACATAACTGATTGTATGGAGGCAAGATGGCGGCTTTAAAGGCCAGTAGAGGAAGTGACATCATCAATGGGGCCGGAACCTGAAGTGATGTAATCGGCTCATAAGTGGAGTCATCAATGGGCCCGGAACCGGAAGTGATGTTGTCGGGGATTGGAAGTGACATCATCACTGGGCCAGAGACCGGACGTGATGTCATCGGGATCATAAGTGGAGTCATCATATGGCCCAGAACTGAAAGTGATGCCATCGGAGATTGGAAGTGACATCATCATTGGGTCCGGGGCCAGAAATGACATCATGAAAGGGGCAGAAATGGAAGTGACGTCTTCAGAGGTGCCGGAACCTGGCAGGATTTCCCGAGAATGGTCTGCATGGAATTGAGAGAGACAGTCTGCACACCCCCCTGCCCCCTGGTTTGTCATGGAATTTGAATTTCTTAGGCCCTTTAGCTGCCTCCTACTCGCACATGTGTTACACCTTATATACAATATCATTAAGTGTGTTAAGATGAGTCCAGTGATAAGGTCAAATGATCTGGAAAAAAAATCTACAGGGGTTCCAAGGCCAAAACACCAGCCAGCCCTCACTGGGTATTCTACCTAACATACTGTAAATATTCTTAATTCATTCCTCATTGTTTGCATGCTTCATATGAGAGCATTCAATGAAGTCGGTCTCATGGACAGCTGAGGTGCCACCTTAATTTCATCATTACAAGTGGCTGCATGGTACCTTGTTCAGGTGGTAGTGGTACAAAACGCCACCACAGAAGAACCAGAAAATGAAAGCAGAGAAAAGCAGAGATTAGTAAAAGAGTCCAAATCCTTGAACAGTATGATAATGCCTATATAGTCTATTAAGAGTTCAACTAAAATGTAGCTACAAAAAAACAAATAAAAAAAAAAGGTTTTTAGCAGTTTTTTTTAAATGTTCCACAGTATTAGCCTGTCGTATCACTCTTCATAAGGTGAAACATTCTGAGCTCATACACAGGGTTCTATTCAATAAGGACGCGCACAAAAAGGCGAGCTTCAAAAGGGCGACCTCAATTGGGCGCAGCGAATAAAGGCAAACACAACTATGTGCAATGCCACGTAGATATTTTATTATTATCTATTATTATCTAAATTATCTACGAACGCCTTTATTCGCCGCGCTCAATTGAGGTCGCCCTTTTGAAGCTCGCCTTTATTTACGCGCGCCTTTATTCGCCGTGCCCAATTGAGGTCGCCCTTTTGAAGCTCGCCTTTTTGTGTGCGCCCTTATTGAAGGATACCCATACACAGATGGAACCTGAAGCCCCGAAGAGCAGTCAGTAGTGATATATACTAATGGAAAATCTTCTGAAAGTCAAAGAAAAAAGTAGAAACGAAAAAAAAGAATGAATTTCATTTATTATATGGCAAACTAATGCTGGGCAGCTTCCTAAATATTTCCTATTAGTAGTGGATTCTAAAACTGATGATTGTATTTATGGATAATCTTTAGCGTCTTTGAGGATTTTAAATGTTTACTTGTAATGATTATACATTTTTTTTACTCTTTATAAACTGTAGTTTGTTCATTATGACCTACATTTCCACCATAGCAGTAACCATTTTGCTGACCCCTTCAATATGTCAAAAAATCACTATGGGTGTTTGCTATTTCTCAGTCTGTATGTTGGTATTCTTAAACCACTTTACCTCCATCTTGACCATTGTCTTACCATTAGAATTAATGTAGATCCTATTTTAAACATTCCTGTCCAGCTGCCTTTTGTTATTTCTGATTTAGCCTCTTATGCACTCACTTATGGATAACATTATTATTGCTTTTTCTTACAAAATATTTGTTTATATCTGTCTCATTTCTACTTAATCATTCCTATGCCCAGAATCTTATTGCTTTTGTTAATTTCTTTAAGGCATTTCTGCATCTGTTCGTGGTTTTCAAATTATATTTAGTAGCTTTAATTTCACTGATTTATCTAGTAAAAGACAGTCATTTTTCTATCTTGGAATCCACAATATGTAGTATGCATTTTTGTGTCAGTTGTTTTTTTTATACATTTAGAAAAACATAGTAAATAAGGTCAAGATGGTCATACTCCCATCATGCAACCGCCACAACACATGTCTAAGGTCACAGCCCAAGAAAACCACAGAGATGTGATCCTGATGTCACCAAACTGGACACTCTCCATTCCTTGGCTGCACCTAGAAATTCTGTCCATAACAATTATGATCAGAATCAGTGACAAAGGGTAGCCCTGGCGGAGTCCCACACCTAACTAAAACCAGTTTGACTTACTGCCAGCCATGCAAACCAAACTTTCGCTCAGGTTGTGCAGGGACTGAATAGCCTGTAACAGCAAGCATGGTACCCCAAGCGTCTGAAGCACCCCCACAGGACATCCCGAGGGACATGGTCTTATACTTTTTCCAAGTCCACAAAACATATATAGTAGTTGGTTACACTCCCACAAACCCTCCAAAATCCTTGCGAGGGTAAAAAGCTGGTCCAGTGTTCCACAACTGGGACAAAAGTATGATTCCCCTAAAGTTGGAAAACATTCTCCAGTCCCCTTTCTTAAAGACCCCATTCCTGTTTGCCAATCCAGAGGCACTGTTCCCCACATCCACACAATTCAGCTAATATAGCCAAACAACATCCAGGGCCTTTATGAACTTAGGGCAATGATTATCCACTCCTGGACTCTTGCCTTTAAGGAGCTCCACTGATTGACAAGTCACCTCTGGTTCCCTTGGCATGTTGGTGGGATCTAGGTGGTCTTCAAAGTGCCACTTTCACTGCTCAACTACATCCCTAGGTTGAAGTCAATATTACTCTATCCCTGATATAAAACACATGGGCTAAGCACTGCTTCTCCCTTGTGAGACAAATGATAATTTTCCAGAATTGCTTCTGGCCTGACCAAAAGTCGTTTTCCACGGCCACACCAAACTCACACTTGAGTTTTTTGCTTCAGCAACATGCCTCTGGAGTCGTACAAGCTCAAAAAGCTTACTTCTTTGTTTTCAGTTAAGCCACCCAGTTCAGGGATTACCATCGCAACAGGCACCAATGACCTTATGGCTGCAGCTCTATGCAAGTGCCTCAGCAATGGAGTCACTGTACATGGCCCATTCAAATTCAATGTTCTCAGACTCCCACTCAATACAAGATACATTTATCTGAAGGTTCAAGTTGAAGATCTTCTGCATGGGCACATTTGCCAAATATTCCGAACATTCCCTTACTTTATCTATGGGTCTGCCTCGTCTATACAACATCTTCCTCCCTCATCTGATCCAACTCACAACATGGTATTGAACAGCTGACAGCTGTAGACATAACTATGAAGTGAATCACCCACCTATGGCCTAGGGTGCACCTTCCGTGGTGTTCGCTATGGACAAACTGTGACTAGCACAGAAGACCAATAACAAATCTCCACTCTGTTTCATATCGGGTGACCTGTTCCTCCCAATCACACCCTTTCAGATTTCACTGTTGTTGCCCATGTAAGCATTAAAGTTGCCCAGTAGAAAAATAGTATTCTCAGTGGCAGCACCTTCCAGCAATTACCACCCCCAGCCCACCCCAGGTCTCCAAGAAGGCTGAATACTCTGACCCAATTGTTGACACATAACCACAGACAAGAGTCCAAGCTCTTCCCCAATTCGAAGTTGCAAGGAGGTGGCCTTTGTCCTCTGCATTAAACTCCAACATAAAGGTGGTGTCCTTGGTGCTTATAGCTAAGACCACCCAGCCCATGGGCAACTCCAGAGTGGAATAAAGTTTTGCCCCCTCCAAGAGTTTGGTTCCAGAGCTTGTGCTGTGCATTGAGATGAATCCAACTATATCTAGTTACTGTGTCCTCCTTCATTTTTTTTCATTATGGTCATGTGAACTGAATTTCATCTGGTCTCTCAACTATGACCAACTTGTCTTGGATGACCCTATCAGAGGCAAATGCCACAGACAACATAGCTTAATTTAATTAAAGGAAATGTAATTAAATTCACGTTATATAAATAATGTCAATGCAAATTTCTTACTTTACCTTGATAGGCAGATTCCTTTTCTGTTAATATCAATTTTTCAATTTTCACTGAGTGTAGACTCAGAGCACTGTTGCAAGTTTACAGGTAAAACAAAATAACAAATTTTACAAATTACTTATTAGATAATAGATACATATAAAAATGCAGATTTGTATAAATATATCATACAACAAAACAGTTCTAAATGCTAACCTAGCATAAATGGAACCTAACAATATCTCTCCATTAATATTATTGTTGATCAATGACTACTTTGCAGTGAAAGAGAAGGAAATTAAAAATCCAGTCAGCAGCATCTTTGGAGAAAATAAACTTGCAGGAACTGTACCATTAGTTATAACAAAGTCAAATCACAGTTCTCAAGACCTTGGTCAACTGGCACCCCACCACTTCCTGGGCGTTTGAACACTACATTCAAAGAGTTATCGGATGCCACTTGTATCCATTTTGATGCCCGGGGGCATATAGCTGCCCTAACCTCAGCACATACAGGCAGGACACAGGTTTTAGTCTACACAGAACACGGTTTATTTACAAGTGCACTTTACAGCACCAAGGTAAAACACCAACACAATCCCTTTGCAGCCATCTCCAGTCCTCCAGACAGACTTTGTCCTCTTCCTCCTGACACTGGCAATTGACTCCTGGTGACTGGCCCCTTTTTTATAGAGCATCTGGAAGGAGTCCAGGTGCCTAATGAGCTCCTTCTGGCAGCATTTCCAGGTGTGGTCGGAAGTGCTGCCAAATAGAGCCCTGCAATTGTTTGTGTGCCCACAGGCCGCAACAGGGTTGAGCTTCTATGCTCATGACCTGTGGCCCTGCTGGAAACCAAGGGGGCTGCACTCTCAACCCCGGGCCTTTCATAATCAGGGTGTCCCAGCCGGGTAAGGGCCCCGACCATCACTCACACCATTTTAGATGCTAAAAATATTTACCAGTGTTCATCCAATGCTGTTTTCTATTGAAGCTCAGAGGTGTTGGGAGCAGCAGGGGTAAGGGGGCGGGGGGGGGGGCAAAACTTCTTTTATTTTCTCAATATATTTGAAATGTTGAGCAATATGGACAAATATTGGAACTAAGTATGGTAAGCACTGCCATCTTGGTGTAATTTTTAGTACATTTTTAATTGTCTATTGGATAATGATGGCTAAATAATAAGTTACCTTGAAAATGTAGTCACACATGTGTGTTTAGGAGACAACTAAAGGGCTTGAGTACATGTAATTCCACACCAGACCAGGGGGTGGTGAAGTTCACTAATTCTCCCTCTCGATCTCTTACAGACCATTCTAGGGAAATCCCACCTGATGACATTACTTCCTCCACTGGCCTTTAAAGCCGCCATTTTGCTTCCAGTTAATCAGTTCTGTTTTGGACTCAGTTGTGTGAACATGTCTATTCTTTTGACACAGTTTTGCAGCCAGGAAAATTATATGGGTGGCTGCCCCAAAACTTTTCCATGTCTTATGGTCGTTTTTGTGACAATGTACTGTGTCTGTACATAATTATTCAATGCATAAAGTTCTTTTAATTTAATACCAAATTTTCAATTTTTTTTTCAGATTTCCTTTAGCCTGTTCATGGAATGCATGGAAGGAGACATCATTGGATGGGGTGCTTTTCCATTACATGGCACACATAGTTTCAACAGGACATTAGAGTCACCACTTCCTCTGAAGCACTTTGAAATATATAAAGAATGTGGGTGTCCCAAAAAAAAACTTTTTTTTTTTTTTACAAAGTACAAAATTATTCCAACAGATAGCCCAATGGACACAACTGAAGTTTGTCTAACAAAAAAAAAAAATATTGAGTTTACCATGATGCTGTATGCCTTAATGAGTAATCCTGTTTTGTAACATTTATCTAGGACTTGCCTATTTTTCTCACCAACGCCTCACACTGAAGAACCAGACAGAGCAATGTTTAAAAATCTTTCTAAAATCCACTAAATATAACTTTATTAATTCAATGAATATCACACAAATGCACTGCTGGTTTTTATGCTCTTTTTTATCTCTTCTTCTTTCATTGTATTGATGTGAAGGTTTGGTATCAGAGGACTTTGTGAGGGGAACATTATTAGATTTAGAGCTGTGTTTTAATTTATTTCTAAAAATAGCTCCTCTACCAAAAAATAAAATAAAATGTGCTAGAATCTGAAGTGGCTTTAAACTGCTTTTTACAGCTATGGTTTGAATTGATCTGTACTTTATTGAGAATGGTAATGAAACATAGGGGGAGGATGATAAAGAGATAGAATTACCATTAATATTATTTCATATTTCATAGTGGCTGCATAGGTGCCAAATCCCTCTTCTCAGAAGTAGTGAAAAAGCTGTTAGCAACTTGAAATAACTGCCTGTATTGAAAAAGGATTTAGTGTTTTCTATTCCTGTCCATTACGTTTTCTACCTCGTTTTTCTCGAGGTGTTCTGCCTGACTGCGAGTTTCAGCTTGATACCATGAAATCTGAGATAATAATACATTTACCACAACTGATTGAATTGTGTTGGACACATGGAGCGATTTAGTAAGGGCCATAGACTCTGTAATTGACTCTCTCTGAACTGATGAAGACAAATGGCCAGAGTCTGGCAGTATTTGCAGGAGGTACGCATGTGGTTTATATGGGATTTCTTTACTGACGACCTTAAAAGCTTAAGGAATCCTTTTATGTCCCAAATCCTAGAGCTCTGAATCACAGAATATCTTAATCGAAGGTGACAGCACCAACAAGTATAACAAATAAAAATAGGACTTTGGGAATGTGTGCTTACTGATATATGCAGTATGTATACAAATTGTGTTAAGCCTTGCACTCAAAATATTCACCACATAAGACAAATGATTAATATTCCAATTATATTCCTCACAGAGGCATTCAATTATAAAAAGTAACTTTATAATGGACACTGGCAGTCTCATAACTTGATGGCACCCCTTCATACAAAATCATTATGAAAAAACTCCCTTACAATCCTAAAATCTATTCCACAGCCTCAAAAGAAGTTTACGAACTATTCATAAACATGAAACTTTTATATTTTATATGTGAAATAACTGGTAGACATATGCTTCACGTGCCACAAAATTCTGAACTGCAATAATTGCAATTGCAATTGGATATTATGAAAATAATGACAAACTGATGGACATTCCTATTTCTTTAGAGAGAATAATTCTTGATGTGTAAATAATACAAAGTCAGCTGGTGAGTTTCCTCACTTTTTATTCAGATTTAATTGGACTCATGAGTTAAGGTATGCTTAAAATTCACTCTGATGTACCAAAAATGCATTTATAGATGTGGTTCACTCAAGCGCACTAATGTACTTTTTTGAGCTGCACAGAGAAACAATAACAGAAGGCAAGAAAATAACTAAAACCCCAGTGAAAAAATGATGTAAAACTTTCATCAGTAATGAACTTTATCCCATAATATTAAAAAAATATTAAAGTTATTGGTGCAGACAAAATAAAATTAACTTAATGACAAGCCAAGTATCAAACAGTTATATTTCTAATGTCAGTGGAAGTACTGATATGCAACAGGGTGTTTCCTTGCTGTTGTAAATTAATTCCCCAGCTAACATTTATCATTGTCTTGTTGCTCTAAAAGTATATCAGAATGCAGCCATGTAAATAATTAAAACAATGTAAAGCGGTTGCTTTTGCTGACCCATTTTAAATTAGAGCAAAAACTTTACATCTGTTGAATAAATGTGTGAATTTCCCATTGGGATTAATAAAGTATCTATCTATCTATCTATCTATCTAATAAATGGATCTCTTAAAGAAATCCATTTTCTACTATTGTCTGCTATATTATTTTAAATGAATGTGGCTGTTTTTGTAAGTGTTTTGTATCTGATTTCACTTAACTATTTCATTCATTCATTCATTTTCCACCGCTTCCAAGACCGTGTCATGGTGGCAACAGTCTTTGCAGTGAAGTCGGCATGTCCCTTTCCATAGCCACACTTGCCCCCTCATATTGGTGGATCCCAATGTGTTCCCAGGCCATCTGGGAGATGTTATCCTCCCAGTGAGCCCTGGGTCTTCCCAAGAGTCTCCTCTCAAATGGTCTTGCCTGTAAAACCTCCCAAGGGAAGCTTCCAGGAGGCACCTGTATCAGATGACCAAACCATCTTAGTTGGTTTCTCTTGATGTGGCGGGCCAGCAGCTCTGCTCTGTGCTTCTCATCCTATTTCCAAGGGAGATCCAGCCTCCCTGTGGAGAAACCTCATTTCCTAAAGCTTGTGACCATGTAGGGACATATATCGACTGATAAACTGAGAGCTTCCTTTTCTGGCTCAGATCCTTCTTCACCACTATGGATTGGTATAGTGACCACATAACTGCTCCCACTGCCCCATCCATCTGTCGGTCTCACCATCCCTTTTCCTGTCACTGAAAAACAAGATGCAGAGGTACTTAAACTCTTCCAGTTGACACAGTAACTCACATCCCACTCTGAGATGATAGTCCACCTTTTTCCTACTGAGAACCATAGCCACAGATTTTAAGGTACTAATTCTTGTCCATGCCACTTCATACTTGGTTGTAGACTGTACCAATTTGGCCTGGATATCACAGGACTGTGTCATTTGCAAAAAACAGTAACCTAATTCTAAGGCCACCAAACTGGACACACTACCCTCCCTGACTGCACCTTGATATCCTGTCCATGACAATCACAAATGTGATTTTTACTTAACTGGTAAAATCTTGAAATTTCTTCTCTTACCTGTTGGAAATGTAGATACTGTTACCTAAGTGACGCAAGTAGATTAAAAAAGCATCATATGCTCCTGCTGCGTTACTGCAAGAATCCAGAAATTCTAAAAAGTTAGTTTTTTAACAAGCAGTTAATTAGCATATTGAATACTTTAAACCTGTAAAGTAATACAATGCATTTCTGGAAGCATTATATTATAAAAGATTCTTAGATACTTCCTGGACAGTCCTACAAACCTAATTTTAGTTTATCTAGTTTATCTGACTTACTTTGTAAAGTACTGTTGTTAAATACATCCTTTATTGGTTTGTTTTCAATTCGTGCAGACAATTATCAAGTATCAGCCACACAATGTGTAGTATTTTTTTTTTCCTTTGCACAACTGATGTTGGAGTCAGTATATCCATCCATCCATCCATCCATTGTCCAACCCGCTGAATCCAAACACAGGGTCACGGGGGTCTGCTGGAGCCAATCCCAGCCAACACAGGGCACAAGGCAGGAACCAATCCCGGGCAGGGTGCCAACCCACCGCAGGGAGTCAGTATAAGAGTATGTAAATGAAATGTGTTCCTTTGCTTGTTTGCATGCTGGTGTTTCGCAGGCACTTAATGAGCAACAAGCATGTGCAGTCACTTGGTTGTTGGGCTATAACATCTTCCACTACAGGAAGAAATTGTTTGCCTCTGCAGCAAGAGTGGAAATATAAAAAGGACAAGAAAAAATATTGGAAGCACATCCATATAGAATGTGAATGTTTTTAAAACATTTTGAAATATCACACTTTCAACATGCAATTCAAGTCAGTAGATCCTTTTATTAATTTGGCCAATTATTTAAGATCATGATCTGAATTCACTGTAGTTAATTTTGGAGATTCTTGTTGTCCAGTCTCCAACCTCCCTAATGAATGACAACTGTGATGGACAATATAACACACCTATGAAAAGCACTAGTTTTTGAACTGGAAGTGACTTAAATCCAATCACAAGATATTATACATTGTTCAATAACTAGCTGCACTTATATCTCTGGACACTTTGCTCACACACTCTCCAAAATGACCTTTTGCACCTACTTAAATCTGCTGTCTGAAACTGAAAAGCTGACAAGCATTGTACCAGTGGGCTGAGAAGACTGACCAACAGTTATTATTCCTCAGCATCTAAACTCTTGTGTCAGAAAGAGCAATGCTTTTCCCTATGAAGTTAAAAACAATAAAGCAAACGGTCTAACTGAGGAAAGAACTGCACACCACAGACAAATGGCCACAATGTAAAGAGAAACTGGGCACTCCAATGCAAGAAGAATCCTCCACTTGAACCCGGAGCAATAATAGCAACAACTCTACACAATATCACACATCACCTTTAGACTTAGTATCGTAAAACTATTTATGTGTGCTTTGCCAGCTGCTTATATGTTATATACTTTTCTGTAATCCTTGTACTTATAAATTGTATTGTTCTGTTTCTTAAAAAGAGTGTACTTCAGTTACCTTGAATAAAGTCTAATGGCCGAAGACCACATCCTACAACATAGAAGGGTAAGAAAAAGAAAGTAGGCACCTCCCTGAATTATTTAATTAATTACTGGCATTTCCGAAGGC
The DNA here is from genome assembly GCF_900747795.2 of Erpetoichthys calabaricus. Classification (NCBI taxonomy): domain Eukaryota; kingdom Metazoa; phylum Chordata; class Cladistia; order Polypteriformes; family Polypteridae; genus Erpetoichthys; species Erpetoichthys calabaricus. Next base: position 79,149,797 of record NC_041405.2, read on the forward strand.
AAGACGGATAATTAGTTAGCCAAGTTAAATCTCTTCCTTTATTTATCCATCCATCCATCCATCCTCTTCCGCTTATCCGTGGTCAGGTCGCGGGGGCAGCAGCTTGAGCAGAGATGTCCAGACTTCCCTCTCCCCGGCCACTTCTTCTAGCTCTTCCGGGAGAATCCCAAGGCATTCCCAGGCCAGCCGGGAGACATAGTCCCTCCAGCGTGTCCTGGGTCTTCACCAGGGAGGCGTCCAGGAGGCATCCTGATCAGATGCCCAAGCCACCTCATTTGACTCCTCTCGATGCGGAGGAGCATCGGCTCTACTCTGAGCCCCTCCCAGATGACTGAGCTTCTCACCCTATCTTTAAGGGAGAGCCCAGACACCCTGCGGAGGAAACTCATTTCAGCAACTTGTATTCGCGATCTCGTTCTTTCGGTCACTACCCATAGCTCATGACCATAGGTGAGGGTGGGAGCATAGATCGACTGGTAAATTGAGAGCTTTGCCTTATGGCTCAGCTCCTTTTTCACCACGACAGAACAATGCAGAGCCCACATCACTGTGGACGCCGCACCGATCTGCCTGTTGATCTCACGCTCCATTCTTCCCTCACTCGTGAACAAGACCCCGAGATACTTGAACTCCTCCACTTGAGGCAGGATCTCGCTTCCAACCCTGAGAGGGCACTCCACCCTTTTCCGGCTGAGGACCATGGTCTCGGATTTGGAGGTGCTGATTCCCATCCCAGCTGCTTCACACTCAGCTGCGAACCGATCCAGAGAGAGCTGAAGATCACGGCCTGATGAAGAAAACAGGACAACATCATCTGCAAAAAGCAGTGACCCAATCCTGAGTCCACCAAACCGGACCCCCTCAACACCCTGGCTGCGCCTAGAAATTCTGTCCATAAAAGTTATGAACAGAATCAGTGACAAAGGACAGCCCTGGCGGAGTCCAACTCTCACTGAAAACGGGTTCGACTTACTGCCGGCAATGCGGACCAAGCTCTGACACCAGTTGTACAGGGACCGAACAGCCCTTATCAGGGGGTCCGGTACCCCATACTCTCGGAGTACCCCCACAGGATTCCCCGAGGGTCACGGTCGAATGCCTTTTCCAAGTCCACAAAACACATGTAGACTGGTTGGGCAAACTCCCATGCACCCTCCAAGACCCTGCTAAGGGTGTACAGCTGGTCCTCTGTTCCACGACCAGGACGAAAACCACACTGTTCCTCCTGAATCCGAGGTTCGACTATCCGACGGACCCTCCTCAACAGGACCCCCGAATAGACTTTTCCAGGGAGGCTGAGGAGTGTGATCCCTCTGTAGTTGGAACACACTCTCCGGTCCCCCTTCTTAAAGAGGGGGACCACCACCCCAGTCTGCCAATCCAGAGGCACTGTCCTTGATGTCCATGCGATGTTGCAGAGACGTGTCAACCAAGACAGCCCTACAACATCCAGAGCCTTGAGGAACTCCGGGCGTATCTCATCCACCCCCGGGGCCCTGCCACCAAGGAGTTTTTTGGCCACCTCGGTGACCTCAGTCCCAGAGATGGGGGAGTCCATCTCCGAGTCCCCAGGCTCTGCTTCCTCATTGGAAGGCATGTTAGTGGGGTTGAGGAGGTCTTCGAAATACTCCCCCCACCGACCCACAACGTCCCGAGTCGAGGTCAGCAGCGCACCATCCCCACCATATATAGTGTTGACACTGCACTGCTTCCCCCTCCTGAGACGCCAGACGGTGGACCAGAATCTCCTCGAAGCCATCCAAATGTTGTTCTCCTTTATTTATATATACACAATTTGTATTCAATAATAAAACACAAATACAGAAACCCCCATGATAACCAGACATATTTTAATGGCCTTTTTTTCCACAAGTGATCACAAAAATCATAGTCACTAGTTTGCTCAAAGTGAGATTGTCCTTGCTAAAGACAAATGAATTGCACTGTTCTAGATTTTGCTGATGCTTGCACTTTGTGCTCTAAACATCCATTAGGAGTACCTGACTGATTCTGTAGTGCTGCAAACAATAATATTATGGCAATCAACTTCATCTCTGTTTAAAACTCAAACTAAACCAACCTATCAACATGTCTAAATACTGTTAACAAACCTAGAGAAGAAATATATAATAATAAATCAATTTTTGCATCTTACAGAGGAATATCCTATATGGTTTAGTGTGCCCAGAGTTCACACAATGGAATGACAATACTGCCCAAAAACTGACTTTGTAGTGTGCCTAAACTCCTTAAACTTTCACTGGGGTTTAGGTCCCGAAACTCAATTAATTTATTTTTCATGGGATCCATATAAACTGTTAAGGATTATGATACCTCAAAGGAGATGGGCCACACAGCACAGTTACCAGTTATATGTTGCAGAAACAGTTAGGATTATCCATCCATCCATTTTCCAACCCACTGAATCCAAACATAGGGTCACAGGGGTCTGCTGGAGCCAATCCCAGCCAACACAGGGCGCAAGGCAGGGAACCAATCCCGGGCAGGGAGCCAGCCCACCGCAACAGTTAGGATTAACTGTATGTAATTTTATTTAACAACAACAACAACATTTATTTATATAGCACATTTTCATACAAAAAGTAGCTCAAAGTGTTTTACATAATGAAGAAAAAAAAAGACAAAATAAGAAATTAAAATAATAAAATTAAAATTTAGACCTTTACATCCTCTCTGATAGCAATTTAATGAACAGATTGCTGCTGGGGTGCGTGAAGTCAGCTTCAATCTTTCCTGCTCTCTTTTTTGCTCTGGCGATGAACAGAATAGTTAATGTTGGGAGAAAACAACTAATGATTTTCTCAGCTGAACAAATCACCCACTACAACTGAGTCTTACGGTGATGGAGTAGGTCACAATACTCTCAATGATGGTTAAGTAAAAATTTAACAATATACGCCTTGATATGCCAAGCTTCTTAAGATGGCAAAGGAAGAACAATCTCTTCCTGGTTTTCTTGATGATGGAGGTGATGTGCTTGTCCCATTTTAATGTATTAATGAAAGTAATCCCCAGGCATTTAAATGACTGAACCACAGACACAGTCTGGCCATTTATTTGCAAAGGTGGACAGTTAGTGACTTGTTGGCAGAAATCAATCCTCATTTCCACTGTCTTAATAACACTGATCTCCAAGTTGTTACAAGAACACCATTCTACAAGACAGACCGCCTCTCTTTGATAGGAACACAAGTCATTATTGGAAATGATACCCACTATAGTTGCACCATCTACCAAATTCAGGTTTTTTACAGAGTTGTCCATGGATCTGCAGTCATTTATATAAAGCGAAAACAGGAGGGGTGAAAGAACACAGCCTTCGGGACAGCCTATGCTAATTGACATTGGATCCGACATACTGTATAAGGGCTCAGTCTCACATACCTGACAAGAAGCTCAATCAACTGGCAGACACCATAGGGTACACCTAACTGGATTAGTTTACTCTGAAGCAACTCCGGAACAATAATACTGAAGACTGAGCAGAAAACCACAAACAAGACCCTCACATAGGTGTTAGGCAAGATCAAGTATGGACACGTAAGTGATGTCAGAGATGGAATGGCTGTCAATCTTCCATTCTGCATAGGGAGAAGAAGAGAAGGCATTAGTACACAGCATCAACTCCTGGTCTAACAGATAATTACCATTACCAAAGCCCTTAAGCTTTCCCACATGGGCACACTCATAACATAACTACATTGCTGTGGTGTATTCTACACAGTCTAACATTATTTATTATTACTGTTCTGCAAGTTGTTCTTTGCTGCAAAAGTATTTCTATTTTTCTGTATCTTACTAGAGCTAAATAAGCTCATAAGCTAAATAATACAAAAACATACATATCTTTCTTCCACAATGATGGGGTCATATGTGTCATATCCCCTTTTTTATTTTATGTAGTAATGTACATTTTTTCACTCTTCTCTGTGAATTTGGGTAGAACAGCTAGTAAGTAAATAATCTGACACTTGTAGAAAAGCTTTGCTCAGCCACTAAGTGTTTCTATCCTCCTGAATAAGCTGGTTCACCAGGTCTAAAAAAAATCAATAACTCATTTGACCTTGATGGTAACATTTGTTTTTAAACCACTTCTTACCTACGTGCCATAGGGCTATGTGAGCCTACAACAGCAGGAACAAGCACAAGTCAATGGTGCATGTTGAACAGTCCCTTTGAGTAAATTAATCTTCAACAGACAACTTGTTTACATGAGGTTACAGATAAAGCAAAACTAGAGCTACTGGTGAAACCTTATGCAATAATGTGTAAAACATTGAATGTTTTTCATACTATTTCTTGCAGATGGCAATAGTTTATTTTTTAAGTTTTATTACTGTATGTGATAACTCATTTATTTATTTATTTATTATTGTAAACCACTAAGTACAACACAAGTTCACAAGGAGATGAAGAATATCTTAGCTGCATCAGGCTCAAGGTAGAATTTTTTTATATGTATAATTGATACTTACGACACTGTAACCACTAGTGGGTGCCACTGAGCCCCAAACCTCAGATATAGTAATGCCCAATATGCTTTTGTGTTTAAATAAAAGATATTTATCACACCAAAGCACCTCTACATCAGTCACCCTCCCAAAGATCATCCACAATACAAACAAATTAATCAATTTCTTCTTCCTTCCTCCTAAAGTGTCACCCACTGCCTCCTGACTCTGATTCCCTGATGTGAGGTGGTGGGCCCCTTTTCAAGCCAGACCTGGGAATACTTCCAGTGCAACAGCATGTCTTCTTGGAAGCACTTCTAAGTCATATGGAAAGCAGAGACAGCTCCCAAACAGCACCTTTTACCAGCACCCAGGGACCCTGACAGGGACTCCAATTCCCAGGCACCACTGAGGGTGTCCAAACTGGAATGCTACTAGAGAACCACTGCCACCTGCCATATGGGATGGAACTGTTCCCAGCTTCCGATGTCTGATGGTCCATCCATTACATTACTCTGGCCAGGCACAAAGCACATTTCCTTGTCCATCGGGCAAATTTGCCTGTCCTTCCACTCTGGCCTCCTGTCCAGGCAAGAAATGAACCTCCCTCCCAGTTGGGATGCCCATCCGTTGTCTTGGGCACTTACAGCACATTTGCAGCTCTTTCTTCACCTCCATCTGAAGATTTTGCAGTATAATCTGACACACCAACAATCATCCCACCTCTTAGGAATCATTTTTCCAATTATATTTTTCCTAGGCTACTAGAGTACAATTAGACTTCAGTGATTAGTATGACAGACTTATTTATTCAACTCTTAAATTATTTGGCATAGTGATGCTACATGAGATTTGGCCCAAAACCAGTAATTACAGGAGCTGATGGTAAGGTGTTGTGACAGACGACCGGCTATGGACTCCGGTCATCACCCCCAGGCCGCTAGGAGGAGCCCTCCGGACAGCATATTTGTGCCCCGAGTGCCAGCAGGGCCTCATGGACTTTGTAGTGTTTTGACACAGCCCTGCTGGATACCTTGGGGGCCGCCAGGAGTCGCTGTAGGGGGGCTAGTGGGCTCTGGCATGCCCTATAACCCGGGAGTGCATCCCAGTCACGTGACTGGAAGAAGCGATGTGCTCCCGGGATGAAGAAAAGGACTTTGCCCTGACCCGGAAGGAAAACGGACTTGTGGGTTTGGCTTGGAGCCACTTCCGGGTCAGGGGATATAAAAGGACTCTGGGAAGCCCAGAACATGGAGCTGAGCTGGGAGGTAGGGTGGCGACGTGTCTGGGCGAGGAGGAGAGTTATTGAGAAAGTCTTTATTGTGTTTATGAGTGTGGGGAGGAGAGTGCTTTGTGCACTACAGTATAATTATAAAATAAATATAATTTATACATTCACCTGGTCTGAAGAGTGGTACCTGAGGGTTCGAGAGGTGGACACGAGCATCAACTGCTACAGTGTCCTTTCTCTGTTTAATTCATTGCAATGTGTTTTATAAAATTAATGCAATTTTATAAAGGAGTATGATAGCCAAAGAGCTGTATTTTTTAATATTTACTGAACCTTTAGCTTCAGTGTAAGAAAACAGAAAAAGGACAAAAACTGATAGATACTGTTCATGCCTCCATGTAAATCTGAATCTGAAAATGAAAGCAGTTTCACTGTTTTGCTGTTTAACACAAACTCTAAAGTACTTTTCATTCATTCTACATTTATTATGGTAGCCACAGAGAGACGGTTCCCTCCACTTGAGGTTTTAAAAGTACATTCACAACATGTGTTGCTGAGATGATATTGCACAAAGTGACAAGACACTTCACAGTATTAGCAGTTTGAAATGATTTGTTCTTCTCAGTACGGGGGTGTCTCTCTTCTAATCTTGTTTCAAATATGTACAGAGCTCATTAGGAAATGAACAAATTCTTTGCTTCAAAAATATGACCCAGTATCATGTCTCTCTATTATAAAAAAAAAATCTTGGAAGGCTGGAAGGAGATGAGACATGATTTTCTGTCTGTATTTGTTTCCCATTGTATCACTGTTTAAGAGGAGGATAGGTTGAGCCCCCCCTTCTTCACAATACGAGTGGCAGAGATGCATAGCGCAGGCCGGGTAGGAGGGGTGAGGGATTGGTGAACGAAGTGAGGAGGAGGCAAGTATTCTTAAATAATTAACTTTTAGTGGACTTGTTTACATATAAACATAAAGAAAAAAAATGTGGATACATTTGGGGTGGAAATTTCCAATTTCTAACATTATAGTATAAATATTCTTACTAATGATTTTACAGAATGCAGCATTCATCATATTAAAAAGAAAATTAATATTTAAAAAACTAATAATATATTCCTTACCGGTAGTTCATCTTTATGTTAAATTGGCATTGAAAGGCTGTGGAAGAGTTAAGTAGAGAAAGCATCCTTAGCACTTATAGACCAACAGAAGACATCTTTCATAACTTTTGTCAAATTAAAGACAGATCTACTGTATACAGTAGTTGTCTGGAAAACCAGAATCGCTATCTATATATATAATTCACTAAGCCAGAAGACAAGTAGCCGACCATGGAAAGCACGCCGGAAGGGGCATGGATTCACTAAGCCGCCGACAAGTAAGACACCCATGGCGCACGCAGGAAGGAGCCACGCCCACCAACTCTAAGACCATTGGATGCGACGACAACTCGCAGAGCCACGCCCACCAACTCGGACGCGATGCCTCGGAAAACATGCCGTCATTTCTGTTTGTCTGTGCCACAGTCCACATGCAGCTCTGAGCCACGTTAACTTTTCATTAGTCAACCTCAGTGGAACCTTGGTTCACACAGAGGCAGCGCCAGAGAGAGACAGAGGCACACACAGGCAGCGTGAGAGAGAGAGCCACGCACACACAGGCAGCGCGACAGAGAGACAGAGGCACAGACAGGCAGCCCGAGAGAGAGAGCCGCGCACACACAGGCAGCGCCACAGAGAGACAGAGGCACACACACAGGCAGCGCGACAAAGAGAGCCGCGCAATCCTTTAAAACTGAGGTTAAAACACAAAGAAGGAAGCAGTCTTTAAAAACCAATAAGCCCTGTGCCTCTTTTTCATTAGCGTCTCACCTGCTTCACCGCCCTGCAACAGTCGAGACGCTTTCCCAGCAGCTGACCTTCTCTGTGCCTGACTCCACTATTGTCAGTCGCCTGATTAAAAATGGTGAAATCCTGCAATGTTACTATCTTGGTTGGCTTTTAAACAAAGTTCGGATTTGTTCAAATGTTCCTTTTTTTCCCCCTGTGCTTAAAACTCATTTTAAAAAAAAGTGTTTATACAACTGCTGCAATGTTACAGAGAGAGAGGGCTCGCGTGCTTCTGAGAGACAGAGGGGGAGGGGGCTCGCGTGCTGCTGAGAGAGAGAGAGAGGGGGGCTGGGGAGGCTCGCGTGCTGCTGAGAGAGGGGGAGGGGGCTCGCGTGCTGCTGAGAGAGAGAGAGAGGGGGGCTGGGGAGGCGCGAGTGCTGCTGAGAGAGAGAGGGGGGGCTCACGTGCTGCTGAGATAGAGAGAGAGGGGGGGGCTGGGGAGGCTCGCGTGCTGCTGAGAGAGAGAGACAGGGGGTGGGGAGGCTCGCGTGCTGCTGAGAGAGAGAGAGAGAGAGAGGGGGGCTGGGGAGGCTCGTATGCTGCTGAGAGAGAGAGAGAGAGGGGGGGGGAGGCTCGCGTGCTGCTGAGAGAGAGGGGGGGCTGGGGAGGCTCGTGTGCTGCTGAGAGAGAGAGAGAGAGAGAGAGAGGGGGGGGGCTGGGGAGGCTCGTGTGCTGCTGAGAGAGAAATAGGGGTGGTGAGGCTCGCGTGCTGCTGAGAGAAAGAGAGAGAGGGGGGGGGGGGGGCTGGGGAGGCTCGAGCGCTGCTGAGAGAGAGAGAGATCATGCAGCTAAGCAGGGAACCTGGGTGTTTGTGTCAGTGTTATTCAATGTTTTTACTATTACACTGTGCATTCTATGGTGTAATGATTAACTATATTTGTGCTTAAAAATCTTTAAAAAAATATATTTACATACAGTTCGTATGGTCTGGAATGGATTAATTGTATTTACATACAATCCTATGGGGGAAATTGCTTCGGTTCACGACCAAATCGGTTTACGACCAGAGGTTTGGAACAAATTATGGTTGTGAACCGAGGTTCCACTGTATATTGACTCTAGAAAACATGATCAGCAAGTCTTTGATAGGCTGCAACAAAATGATGAAAGAACGGGCACATTTTTTTCTCACAAGCTGGGTGGGTGGGTGTTAGTTAGTTAATTAGTTACTCGAAGGATTTCAAGATTTAATATGCACAAGCGGTAACCCTGCAAAAGCAGCCCAAACCAGAAAAGACAGCTGGCAAAAAGTGGCTGACAAATTAAACGCGTGTGCATTGTACTTACTGAAAGCGGCGTTACGGATTTTGCAAATGTTCATTTTTTCCCTCTGCTTAAAAAACATGTTTATGCGGCATATACTACGCCGCAGGTTGGTATGCAGCGTGTAAAACAGTTTGTTTGTCGCGGATAATTTGCCTTTTACTTTAACACGAAGACAATTTCCTGTTAGATTTGCCTTTGAGATGACAATTGATAAGGCACAGGGCCAAACTTTCAAAAAGATGTGCATGTATCTGCCAAAACCAGTTTTCAGTCACGGACAGTTGTATGTTGCTCTCTCCAGAGTTCCATCTTTTCATTCACTTACTGGTATGCCTGCAGGAACACGTGCAGCGAGCGAGCGACACACACACGCATACAGGCGCGCGCGAGAGAGAGCGCTGGACACATAAGAATAATAATACTTCATTACATTGATATACCGGTGTTTTCAGTATTCAAAGCGCTATCAACACAGGGAGAAACCGGAAAGCAAACCCAAAATCTTCCACAGTCTCCTTACTGCAAAACAGCAGAACTACCATTGCACTACAAGGCAGTTAAAGAATGCACCGGCCTCGATTTTGTTTTCACTTCTGTTTACAGCGATCGGATCGTAGCGTGCATTGTTGCAATGTTACTTTTCTTGGTGGCTTATTACATTACGGATGTTTCACATGTTAATTTTTTTCCCTGTGCTTAAAAGACATTAAAAAAGTGTTTCTCAACTGTGACTCCGGAACAACTCAGTACGCAAGCTATATTAAGCGTCAACAACGAAGACTCGCTACACCTTAATGAACAAGTGCTGAAACTTTTCCCTACCGAAGAAGTAACTTTCACCAGCGTGGCCTCCATCGTCACAGACGATCCCGCTTTCAGTCACGGACAATTGTATGTTGCTCTCTCCAGAGGTCCATCTTTTCATTCATTCACAGTGGTATCCACAAACCCACCCCATTTGGACAACTGTGTCGTTCAGCAAGTGTTCACCCATCAATACATAATTATGCGGTGTATGTTACGCCGCGGGTTGGCTAGTTTATTACTAAAACAATTTTAAATCAATTTATCTCTGCTGTCACTCAAAATGAGAATGACACCCATATAGGTGGTGTGTGTCTCCTTTGAAGGCTAAAGAGTCTAGTCTTCAAACCACAGATTTGGGACAGTGGAGGCCACAAGTTCTGTTGAGTGCATAATGAAGAAAGAATCAGGATAGACTAATCAAGTGCAAAATACCATTATGCCATGTAAAATTTTAATTGTTGAAGAGGTTTCTTTTGATAATTAGATAATTATTTAATCATTAATTTATTAGCAATTTGGCTGTTTATCATTTAATTAGAGTGATGAATGAGGGTTTCAAATGTAATTAAACTTGGAGTGAAACTAAGAGATCTGTGTTGCAAAAACCATTGAAATTCACACTATTAACGCAAGAAGAAAGCTGTTTGGTCCCTGTCTGGAAGCATTTTCCTAAGATAATTCTATATGTGTCTGCCTGTTATATGGTGTTTAATAAATTTCTAGACTAAGTAAAAAAAATCACTAGACTAAGCTTCTGTCGCATGTAGAAATTATGTTGAGTTGAAGGTCATGAGTTGTGGTTGTTCTAGTAGTACAATGCCAACTTTTCCAATTATTAAAACAATCTTGGCAATCACAATCCTAAAGATTTGTTTGAGATAGAAATGACATTTGGTACATTTCTTCATGGTGCTTGGACTGTGAATATCCTAATCTTGAAGAAATGGAAAAGGGTTGTTGCTAGATAATAGAAAAGAGCAAGTTGTGTAAATTTGTTGTATTTACGCACAGGTCAGAAACTTTTGCTAAAGGAACTTATCGATCTTTCCTAAACTTTTTACCAGTAGTGCTTTTTCACTACTGAAAGCACTTTTCATACTGATGTGAGAGCCACTTCAACCATCACCAATGTGTAGCATCCACCTGAATGATGCTCCAGCAGCCATTTTCATGCCAGTACTCTCACTACACATGAGCTATTATGTGATGAAGTAGTGAGAGAAATAACAAATTAGAGACCGGGGATGAATATGGGGCCAGAATGATTAGGCTAAGGACAGCAATTTTAACCCTTTAACCGCCAACTCCCTAAATATTCCCCAAGCCAGGCGAAATCTGAACAATTTTTGTTTTTTTACTTTTTTACATTTTTTTTACATTTTTTACATTTATTCAAGCAGTATTGACCACTAAATGTTGTGCAAGTTGCCAGTGTATACACGAAATCTATAAATGTAACCTGAATTCTCAGCTAAGCAAAACATCTTGATACCAAACCGTGCCCTTTTCAATGGTAGATACTGTCGAAACTGTAAGCGGCCCTTCCACGACAATAAACTTTCATCAACTGCAACTGACGGTCCTGGCATGTAGGGCAACTGAAATGCTTCAAATAAATGATCAATCAAAGGACGTAGCTTGAACAAGTGGTCGCGGTTTGGATCTTTCTTATCTGGCTCGTTTCTGTTGTCATTCAAATGAAAGAATTTCAGCAGCAAAGAGAATCGGTTACGTGTCATGACAGCTGCAAAAATAGGTGTTGCATACATAGGATCTGTAGACCAGTACATCTCAATATCTGGTTTTCTGATTATTCCCATCAACATCAAAATCCCAATGAATTTTTTCATTTCGTTTTCATCAGTGTCAAACCAAGCACGAACACGGGAATGTGGAGGTAAATTGGGATTTTTCTCAATAAACTGTGCTGCATACAGATTTGTCTGATGAACAAAATGTCTAATCAAATCAGGTGACACAAACAGCTCATAAAACTGCTCAGCAGTGTAATTGTTTACATCAACAATAAAGCCACACGTTCCCTCAAACGAATGCAGAAAAGGTAGTTCACCACGGGCAGCAGCCCAGCTGAGATGCTGGGGATACACCCACTCAGCGCCGTCATCCGATGCGTCTTCATTCACAATATCATGCAGCGCACGTTGCTGCTCATCACTGTCACTAAAATCTTCTTCAGAACTGCTACAATCATGATCAGAACTGTCCAAAATCGCCTGCAAAGCCTCACTTGAAGTCAGTTTACGTTTCGCCGTATTCACAGCTGTTACATGCGAATCACGTCACATGACCGGCCAAAACAACCACAGACTTGTCGAAATACAATAATAATACCCACGCCAAACCGTCAGTTATACTACTTGCCAGGCATTCATATAACCACAGGCAAATGTGCCGGATAATTCCGGCAGTATGGCGTTAGCATTAAAACAGCGGTGCCGGATATATCCGGCAGAGGGCGGTGAAGGGGTTAAGCAAAAACGTTAAAAGGACCTCTCAGTTAAAATCTCAGACAAGAGACTGATTTGTTCAAATCAATGTAAAATTGTACAAACATTAATTAATATTAACAATTATATACACAGAACACACATGAAATGCATGTGTTCCAACTAATGATTTATTATTTACCCTACACAATTCAAGGCACCTCACACCCAGAAAATCAGACTTGAGCTGGGAGAACTTTGTGTATGATAAGCTGCGTCGGTGGGGGGATGGGATCGCAGGCTGCCTGCTGCTGGTGCTGATTGACACATTTGCAGAACAAAAGATGTTACCGTAAATCTCCAACGAAAAGCCGCCCCACACTGGAGGCTGCCCCATTCTGTAAGCCGCAGAAAATGCTCATTTTGATTTTAAAACTCTAAGATAAGCCGTCCCATGTTATTAGCTGCGGCGTTACTGAATTTACCAATCTGAAGTAAAAGCATCTAATCTGGTATGCTCATGTAGGCATTTGCAACTATATAGTGACATTATAGTTGAGCGTGAACAATTAAATTGATAACATTTTGCACTTACTGATATCATGCTGCAACGCAAGTCCTATGCTGCAGAATTTAAGCTCCAGGTTGTTGCTTTTGCGAAAGAAAACGACAATCGTGCAGCTGGATGCCACTTTGAAGTGGATGAAAAACAAGTGAGAAATTGGCATAAAGATGAGGGAGCTTTGAGCGCGCTTCCACCACTTAGGCGTGCAAGGCGTACAAGGGAAGCAAAATGGCCAAACTTAGAGAAGTGATTTAAAGATTGGATTCCCACGCAGCGTGAGAACAATCGGATGGTTTCGACAATAGCCATCAAATTGAAGGCACGAGGAATGGCGACTGAAATGGCAATTGAAGGCTTCAAAGGGGGTCATAATTGGGTTTCTTGCTTCATGAAACAAAATGATCTATCCGAGCCAGAACGACTGTGGGACAGAGACTGCCAGACAACTGGGAGAAGAAACTTGACAGTTTTAGAGAGTTTGTTGGCAAGGAAATCGAGACACTGAAACTAACACCGGATGACATCATCAACATGGACGAGGTCCCGATGCAGATGGATATTCCATCAGCACGCACTGTCGATAAGGTTGATAAAAAGACCATATCAGTAACTACCACAGGTCACGAGCGGACAAGTTTTACGGTTGTTCTAGCTTGCACGGCAAGTGGCAAAAAGCTGAAGCCATTCGTGATTTTTAAGAGGGTGACAATACCAAAGGAAAAACTACCCAAGGGTATCAAGGTCTTTGTGAACAAGAAGGGCTGGATGAATGAAGACGTTATGGTGGAATTGGTGGACAAATGCTACAGAAGGTGGCCTGGAGCTGGATTTTTTAACACAAAGAAGTCTTTGCTAATTTTCGACTTTTTGTCTGCTCATCTGATGGGTAGTGTTCAGAAGACATTGAACAAGGTTGGTGGTCATGTCGCTGTAATACCTGGTGGACTTACATGCAAACTGCAGCTACTTGATATTGCTGTCAATCATGCATTTAAGTGCCTTGTGAGGATCGAGGGAGAAAAATGGATGACGGATGGTGAGCATACATTCACTCCATCTGGCCGGCAGCGACGTGCGGCGTACAGTCAAGCGTGTGAGTGGTTATTTCGGCATGGAACAACATGAAACCAGAAAGTATACAGAATGGTTTTCGCAAAGCTGGAATCCTTCCTCCACCTACAAGCCTACCAGCAGCACAAGCAATGTCTGCAGTATCTGAGAGCGATACCGGTGACGAAAGCGTGTCCGACATCAGCAACAGCAAAGCAGCACAGGTCGCAATCAAGTTGTTCAGCGGCGACAACAACGATTACAGATCTGATTTTGAAGGATTTGAAGAAAGGTAAGCCTAATTTCAGTGTTGCTAATTTTATTCTGAAGAATTTACGTGTAGACAGATGATTGACATTGCTGTAATACAGTACCCCCACCCTCCAGTTGTTCAAACGAAAATTAAAAATTTGTCTTTTCCAAGCCAACAAAACACTTTTGTTCCTTTTTATTTCTGTTAAATTTTGCTTTTTCCTAGCTTGTATTATATACTACAATGTAATGTAGCAAAGCCCTGAAAAAAAGTTCAATTTTTACATTGCAGCAACAAACTTGAAAGAGAAGATTGTGAAGAAGAGGCTAGATGCAGCAGCGCCAAGTGATCACTGAACCAATGATGGCGGTATTATTAATTGACATAATTTTTTTGTCTACTGGACAATTCATAATTTATATGCTTTTCAAACTGTGGACTTAGTTACGATGTTTATAGATACAGTTAAAATAATAATCTGATTTTTTGAAGTAAACAGTACATTTAAATTCAACGAATCATTTGAGTATGTCGCCTTTTTGTGCACTGAATTATACTTTTATTGAATGTTTTTAGATAGGCCGCCTCATTTAAGCAAGCCGCACCCAATATGCATTTTGTAAAACTAATGTATAATCCGCTGCCTTTCGTTGGGGATTTACGGTAATGGAGAGGTGCGAAGGAATTTAAAGTGGCCCGGGATTGTGTTTTTATTACATAGGCTTCAGGGATTCTAGTATTAACTAATGCTGTTCTAATCGGAAGGACCAGAGGAGGGATTACGCCTCCTCCAGACCACGAGGGGGCAACTGCCCTGGTGGCTTTGGGGACCACGGGAACAGAGCTTAGAAGCTCAACCCTACAGGGGCCCGTGGTCACCGCCAGGAGGCGCTCCAATGCTTGTGGAGCCCTGGCCCTCAGCACTTCTGCCACACCCGGAAGTGCTGGGGAGAAGAAGACCAGGGACACTTGGAGTGCTATCGGGTGCACAGCCGGCACTTCCGCCACACCTGGGAGTGCCGGCGGAAGGATATCGGGAGGCACCTGGAGAATGTCCGGTTGAGCTTAAAAGGAGCCGCCTCCCTCTATTCGATGGCTGGAGTTGGGAGAGGAGAAAGACAGACCTCGGAGGAGAGGAGTGGAGGTGGCCTGAAAAAAGAGAGGCATTGTGAAGGGCCTGGACTTTGGGGTAATTGGTGATGCGGCACTGGGGTTTGTGTGTGTTTCACCTGTGTAAATATTGTAAATAAACTTGTTGTGGTGCTTAAAACGATGTCTGCCTGTCTGTGTCTGGGCTGTTCCCCACACCTGTTTTCAGACTACCCTATAAAGTGCTTCTGACGACATACAGTAGCCCTCTGAACTGGGCAGGGGTAGGGTGCTAAGTGTTAATTATAATATAATGCATCTTAATCTTCTGAAATGTTACGTGTCAGCTTCTCACTGAATTGTGCTTTAGCAGGCAGTGTACTGTAGAGATTAAGGCTTTGGGACTAAGACTTCAAACTCCCACAACTGACACTATGTGCAAATCACTTCACCTTCCTGTTCTCCAACTCCATCCATCCATCCATCCATCCATCCATTTTCCAACCCGCTGAATCCGAGCACAGGGTCACAGGGGTCTGCTGGAGCCAATCCCAGCCAGCACAAGGCACAAGGCAGGAACCAATCCCGGGCAGGGTGCCAACCCACCGCAGATCTTACTAAAATATTTACAGAAAATAATTTTTATTTTAAACTGAGAAAATATTAACTTCAGTTTTATTTGTGTAGAGTAACTGACAAAAAAATGGTATTTTCTCAGCTCCAGGAATGTGTTTATTTTCCAACAGTATCAGGGTCCATGTGAAATTTGCAAGTTCTTACGTTTCCCATGTATATTTTATGCAGTTTCTGTTCTCATCCTAATGACATGCCATGTCAGGATGAGTAGCACCTCTAAATTAGTGAGAGCAGGAGGGTGTTCTCTGTGGTGGTTTGAAGTTTCAGCTATAGTTAGTTTCTGCATTCTGTTTGATAGGAAATATCTCTCTTTGTCTGTGGACTAAAATATGTTCAACTGGAAAACGAATAGATGCACAGCTGAGAAGTACAGTTAATCCTTTCTTTCTCTTGAGAAGCTCATTAAAATGGTCTGAACATTCCATAATTCACAGAAGTTTCATTCTTTGAGGCTTTCAAATTATTATTGCCTCAAATGTTGTGGTTATCATTTTTTTTATGTGACTAACATGAAATGTGCCTTACCTTACTGGTCTGAGTTCACTGGGATCTTTTATTTCTTTTCACATTCAAAGCCTACCTGTCAGATTGATTTATGATAGCCAAGACAGGCAGTTCAACTGGGCATCTACTGTAAGATGTTGGACTGTAAGCCACATGGCTGATGGTTCCGTCTGTGCTTCTCACTCACTGTGTGACCTTGAGCAAGTCACTTAACCTGCTAGTCAGCCAGCTACAGAAATGTGGAAACAGTTTTGCAATGCACCTGGGATTTGTAAGCCTAGTAGCAAGTCACCTAACCTGTCTGTGCTCAAATTGAAAAACATATATAAATGAATGTAATACATACTGATCTTGTAAGTCACCTTGGGTGAATGAAGTTTGTTTCTATTTTATTATGCTGTTACATGGTGGCTTTAAACTACAGTTTAGAACTTACAGAGTATGACGAAATTAAGGAGGGATACACTGCTCACACTTTAACATCATATTACAGCAATGTGCTAAAGCTGTCTATGACCTGTTGTCTCAGTTTTGAATTTGCCATATGTGTGACAGTTATATATTTACAATATTCACATTAGCAACTTTAAGGAACACTGCTTTTGTGTAAATAAACGTATCATTCCAGAAAGGTACTGAATCATATTGGAAGAAAGTATTGCCACCTTTGGGCATATTGGCCCTTTCGAAACTAGGCTGGGGTGGTTTTCTGTGTGTGCTTGGCATATTCTCATGTTGTTGTCTTAAGAGTTCTCTGATGGTGATCATCTCGTTTCCTTCACCTGGTCAAAGATATGGTACAAAGCGGATTGGCAACACCTAAATTACCTCAGTCTGAGTGTGTATATTGATACCCTGCAATCAATTAGAATCTCTTTTGGTTCAAGCTACCGATCCCAATAACTATGAATTGTGGAAGTGAAATGGATGGTTACCTGCCTAAATACACTGTATAAGAAAGAATCATATATTAATAATGTTTTTCAGTTGTTGTTTAAGTGACAAGTAAACACAAGTAAGAAACAGAACATTTGTAATGTTGATTAGGCATATGTTTTTTGGCAGTATTGTTAGTTAATTAATTAATTAACATACCTGACTAAATTTAAAATGAATTCAAAACTTTCTAGGGAAAAGATGTCTATGTGCTATATAATTACAGGATAATTAAGACACTTAAACTGTAACATACAAAATGCAATACACATTAGCTGAATTGCACTAATTAGATTTAAATCCTGCAGTGACTGCTTTGATTACCTTTCTTACCAAAAAGTAAATACTTATTTTCTGAAAAGAGTGTGAAAATTGCATCTTTCTTTCTTTTCCAGCACATCATAAACAAAAACTGTTTGTTTAATAAGTGAATATATTAATCACTTTTTGATGGCAGTATGATACACTCATTTATCGTTACTTTAGTAAGCTTATTGTTTTTAATAAAAGTTTTAGTTAAATGAGAGAAGTTGATTTCTTTTTAGTTACTAGGTTCATCTTATTCACTGTATTACGATATCACCAACTAAACTGCAGCATGCTTTAGAGAAAAAAAAAATCTATTTAGTGAAAAAAATGTATGCCATACAGATGAACTCTTAATTTTCAGGGTTCTGGCAGATTTTTTCAGAGACGGATTCTGTAGTAAAAGCTGTTATTTCCATCTGAGATTTGCAAATTGACTTTTGAACTTAATAAAATTCCCCAGCAAACTAACCAATCAATGGCAGCTTACTTTTACTAGATTTAAATGTTATTATGAATTCATACAGTCAATTTAGATTTTTAATAATAGTCGCCTTACAGACATACTGTCACTAATATTTCGGGAGGGTTATGACACTCAAGGGACAAACCCAGGCAGAGGAACTGAATTATTGATGTCTTATTCACTGTCCTTGTTCATCTAATGCTTGTGCTGAAATGATCCACTTAGTAACGTAATCACATATCCCCTAACCTGAGCAGATTCAAAAGGTCACATACACAATAAAGCTGTGTCATATTAATATGTTTCCCCACAATAGGTTGTCACTTTTGATCTCATTTTGTTATGAATACCCTAAGTAGAATTTACAATCCATTTCCATATAACAGCTGACAGCCATGAATAAGATACAATGACTATGAAAAACAATCTACAAGGACTCTGCTTCTGGATACATCCTCAAAGGGTGACCCAGACATTGGCTGGTGAAATGCAAGGTATGATATACTGACAAAAAAAAACCCAAATAAAACTTGTGCTTTATTAGCACTAATCAACCAGTTACCCACAGGCTCAAAATGTTGCTCATCTACAGGAAAAGGAGAACATTTTATCAATTCTACACCCTTTTTAATAAAACTCTGCACAAGAAACAGCACGGACTAACAGTTTGGATATCCTAACGTGTCCATATAAAGAATGCAATGGCTCAAGAATACCTACATATGTTCTTCAAAAAGGTTTTTCCTCCTTATTTTTCAAAGTTTTTTTTTATGTTACAGACACTTTTATATTCATTACCTGTCAGCATAAGGTCCCTGCTTCTCCGAAACCGCAAACACCCCTCCTATAAAGTAGTGCTAAAATCAATAGAAGAAGAGTCCGCAGATCACTCCTATTTACAAGGCAATATTCAGAATAATGGAAGAGTCAAAAGAAGAGAGAAAATACTGGTGGCACTCATTAATTGGATGAAGCTCTGCATAAATTGCATATTAAGTGTTAGATGACATGATGTATTAGATGAGCTAATGTAACAGAAAAGCATAAAAGCAGATGAATTGTTTTATTGATTACTCACTCCATGGACTGAGACATTTGTGTATACCTGTGTACACATAAAGAATTTTTCTGCATTTTCATCTGTCTCTGAGAATGACTTCTTTGCAAATAAAGAAAAGTTTTTTTCACAAAATAATTTAGCCAGGAGAGGCTCAGTTGCTCCGGAGGACAGGGCAGTGCTCTGAGAACTGAGCCTGTGTTAGGGGCAACAAAATCCTGTTTAATACTGCTCCAGAGTGTTACTTGTGTTGTTGGTTCATAGTTGTAAGATATTTTTGAGCTGATCACTTTGGAAAAGACACAGAGCTGGCTGGAGAGGAGGCTGCCATAGTAAATTACACTAGGTAATTCCACTGGACTGAGTGGAGAGCAGGTAAAAATGCTATTGAATAACACTCCAATGTGAAGGCCTGGGGTTGTGCCAGCTCAGTTTTTTGGTAATAATAGATTACTGAAGAAGGGCTTGTAATGGTGCAGGTCCCACTCCATGCTCCCTCTTCCAGATCTGGAAGCTTCTTGAACCCGCCACCATTGATAACCGGATGAACATGGCAGATGTGGACAAAACACTACAAGCAACGACATGGTGGAAAAGTGTTAAGTGCTTTTATTAAAACAAATCAAAAAAAATAAAAGTGTTCACAGTACAGTGCTCAAAACTAATAAATAAATGATCCATTAAAACGGGTGAAAATTCAAAAACAAATCCATTAAAAATGAGGTTAAAATACTGGCAGGAACAGCCCCCTTTTTTTTTAAACCCAGTGCCTTCTCCTTTTATCTGGTGGCTCCTCTGCTTATCCCTCATGAGAGGAGTTGCCCTATCAGCAGACACAGCTGACCATCATCAGATCCGGTTGCCTTCCGTTCCCTGACTACATACAGGGTCCCTCGCCAGACCAAGGCTCCACAGGGCACTCACGCTGGGGCTCTCCCCCCAAGCCTCCTCGACCCCCAGTGTCTTCCATGGCATGCTGTCCAAACCCTTGGTCACTCCCGCTCTTCAAAATAGCTCAGCGGGAGCATCCCATTCCAACTGCCCCCGTGTGTTGGCCATATGCTCCTTACAGGGATTCTCCTCCCAGCTGTCTTTCTTCTTTCCAACGAGCCTGCTTCCTTTCACTCACTCACTCCCACACTGGCCCTTTCTCCTTCTGTCTTCACTAACCTCCATTCTTTTTCCTTCTTTGCCTCCACTCCCGTACTCATGCTTCCCCTTTTAAAATGGGAATGTGGCACAGGTGTAACGATTAGCAGCTCCCAATATCAATTCCGGCCACGGGCGATTCTGCACCTGTGCACTTAAGTGCGGGACCACCCACATCGCGCCTGGGAGCCCCTCCTGTCATGCTACCATGATCCCCTCCCTAAAGTCGCAAGTGTGGTGATTGTTTATTTAAAAAGATGCCGATCAGCAGTGGACCTCACTTCACCACAGGGCTCTGTCATTCTTGAGATAAACAGGAACTCTTGGTAATGGCTATTTTAATAATAGATTACCCAGGAAGAGTTTGTGCTAGTAGAGAGTAACCTAGGGTTGAATGCTTACTACAAGGTGAAGTCATCTCAGGATAGCAGATACTGGCCTAGGGTTCAATGTTACTAAAGAAAAGGGAGCAGGACCATTTTGTATGGGTTATCCCTAGGAGGCTCCAGGAGGAGTGCTGAACAACCTCAGTAGAAAGTCGCCTTGGTGTTGATAACGCCAAAAAGGCATTAAATTAGGGAGGACATAATTAATAGATCACTAAAGAGAGGAGTGTAGATCTAAAAAAACAGTAATTAAAAAAAGAAGGAAAAAGTTATAGATACAGTATAACCCTCTGTGATTAAAGGATAATTACGTGAGCCCAGAGAGAGAGTGCAAGGTTAGAGGAAATAATAAGGCTATGGAGACAAGAACACAACACATTCCACAGAAAACGCAAGTCTTAGAAAATCTGGCAGTTAGCCTCCCTGACATTTATGAGCAAGGTGGAGAGAAATGGACCAGAGCCTTTGTATATGTCCAGCAACTAGATTGGGATAAGGGATGGTCAATAGGCGGCAAAAAAGGTCGAAATAAAGTGACACCAAAAAATCCATCCAGGGTGTGTCGGAGATGTGGTCAACCAGGACATTTCAGAAGGAATTGTTTAGTGAACCCATGGCAACAAGGTTATAATCGGTTAGCTCAGAGTAAAGGAGAGTTATCCCAAAAAATCAGTACCAACAGCAACCTGCTTTTGGACCAACTGACCCATGGTTTGGGTTCAATCAGGAAAACTAGGGCTTCCCAGAATGTCCTAACTGGGAAGGATAATGCCAACGTTAACAGGATGCTTAGGTAAAGAATTAATGATGAATATTGCAATTGAAGGGAAAAACATCTCCATAAAGATAAAACCAGGAAATACAGAAAATGATATAATTACTATGCATGAAAAGAGCTGAATTTTACTGAACATGAAACAGGACGTGGGGCCAGCTCAAAGATGTTATAAACACATTATAATTTGATTGACCAACTTGTGGTTTGAGAGGTTTAAGAGTCTGAGAGTAACGGGTATTGTATGTCCTTTTTGTGTTTGTACAGATATTAGATTAAAAGTTAAGATTTAAGTAACTAGTATAGATTGTAAAGTTTATGTTTTCTGTGTGGTAACAGTGTGTTCTCTTTGTGGCTAAGCTGATATTGTGACATGTACTTCTTGTTAGACATTGCAGCAACAATCAGAGGTTACTTCGTCAGAGGCTGTAAGGGTTTTTTTTGTCCTAATCAAAAATGTGAGTGAGGGGGGGAATATATAAAGGTAAAGGCAGCTAACTCGTTCTCTAGGGTTTGTTTTTTCATTCCGTTTCTTTATATGTCTTAATGTGCAGTGCAGGGTAATGTTTGTTTGTTCTTTCTAACAATTTACATAAAGCAGAAAAATGAAGAAAAGTTGTGTTTGAATGACTACATATCTGATGGAATGTTTAGTTTTATTTCCTATAATTTGAAATTCTAACGAAACCTTCCAAACACTTGTTACATTCTAAAGCCTAAGGTGTAAATGTATGTGATGATTTTATAAATAGTAAAGTAACAGTTTAAAGAAATATAGCTGTAATATGTATGTGCACACTGCTAAGTTTTAAGACAGCATGTTAAGAGATATTAATAGATGTGCTTCAATATAATTTCTACTGGTCTACATAACTACTGAAATAATTTAAGGGATGTAAATGTGGGAAATTATAAGATATATTTTATATGAATTATGCTGATAATTGTAGACATAGTGGAAAATACATTTCTTTTGTAAAGTATTTGAATCCTAAAACTGCATTTACTTAAAAAATATTCTGTTAGAACAATGGCAAAGGGGAATGTAGAGCTTAACTGTTTTAGCTTATTTTGAACTCATTTCTAAATTCAATAGGAATTATCCAGTCCAGAGTGTGGAATTCTTTCTTGATCTGCCTGCTATCTATCTATCTATCTATCTATCTATCTATCTATCTATCTATCTATCTATCTATCTATCTATCTATCTATCTATCTATCTATCTATGCTGACTGAGAGATGTTCTCTGGAGGACACTGGTGTTCTATTGCCATCTAATTAGGGGGAGGGTGCAGAGGACATAGAGACAAACAAATTTCTATTTTGCAATAATCAACTGGAATTTTTGTAATTTATACAGGAATCTCCACAGAACATGGCTGTTTAACTAATAACCTTCAACCCACTCTGCCTTCTCCTTTCCTTTGTTATTGTCTTTCATCATTGGATGTATTTGTATCATCTGTAGAATTATAACATTTGGCTTATCAAGTTGTCATATTAATGGGATTAGTTTCAAGGGCCTTACTGACTGATACCATCTTCCTCCACATTTCCTCTAAATATAAAATAATAATAGAAAAATTGATGCAAATGTCAGTAAGTGGGAAGTTTATGATGTTTTATAGTTATGTTTTATAGTAAACTAATTGTAGATTTTTATTTCATAACAGCAAAGGCTATGCGCCAACAGTTTGTGCTTACCAACTGCAGAATTAATTTTGACCAAAACAAATACTAAGAAAATACAGGTAGCATTCACTGATTGGATGAAGCTCTCCATGTTAAAATTCAGATGATGTGATTTATTAGATGAGGCAATGTACAGAAAAGCATAAAAGTGGATGAATTGTTTTATTGATTGCTCACTCCATGAACTGAGACATCTCTTTATACCTTTGTACAAATAAAGAATAGTTCTGCATTTTCATCTGGTCTTCAAGAATGACTTCTTTGAAAACAGAGGAAAGTTTTTTCCACAACAGTATTAGGTCAACAGCATTGTGACAGACCTAAAATGCAAGTAGCTAAAGAATATGTGGTGGCACAAATGAAACAGAAGAGGCAGAATATTAACAATTGCTAAAAATGAAGTGTGGCAGCAAATCAATGTGTAAAGGAAGGTACAATCACAAAATAAAAAGGAATAATGGAATTCCACCGAAAAATGGAATAGCAAGTTTGGAAAACATAATTTAGCTTCTGTTTTTTAAACTGTATGTTTGCTCTTTTGCAAAATAATTTGTGAAACAAATTGTATTTCTTTACAAGTGAAATTTCAGCCATTAGCACAAATATTTTCAGCTTACCTGCAACATTTTTCTCCATGGGCAGAAACTTTCCAGGATTAATTCTGCTGCAGGGCATGGAAGGTGGGACATGGTTAGAGAGCACTTAACTTGCAAGCACTTTGAAGTCACTCTAAAAAAATTGGGTATGTGGCCACTGACGAGCCTCCAACAATATCCTGGCTTGGATCAGCTTATGGAAATTGTGGAAGATCAGGGTGGCATTGGAGGACACCCAGGGAAGAAGAGGGTGGCTTCTGCTGTTGAATAAACTCTCAGAGAGCAATATTCCTTGCTTTCCACACCAAAACTTACATGAAACTGTATGAGAAACAAAATGTAATGTTTCACTCATCACTAACTAAAATCCGATTTGGGTCCTACATCAAAGCTGTTGCTGTAAGGTAAGTTAACGAAGGGGCTTGAGTTCCCTGTGTATTCCAACTAAACAATCAAGATAAATGAATAATAACATGACCATAGTCATTTGTTTTTGTTTGAATATGTTTGAGCTAGAAACCAGCTTTGGACAGAACACCATCCAGCACACTTAAACTTAGTCTCATTTACACCATGTTTGTTTAAAGTCATTAGGCACTTGAAAGGATCACATGCATACTTTCTATAGTAAGTGAACCAAAATACTGCACAAGCATAGCATGTCTATTTGTGTATCATACCAGTAGGGAATTATTTGCAATCTGGAGCAGGACACAACAGCAATTGCCTTACAATTACATGACAAATACTAGACTTTTTGCTTAATTCCAGTTTAAAACCTGTAATATGCATGGCCACCTGTTAATGATCCTACCTAGTGAGGAGCATTATGATGTTCAACGTGATTTGAATTATTTTTCTCATTTTATGTAAATGATTTGGGTTACTGACTCACTGATTCATTTCTTGATGAAATAAATAAATAAATAGGTTGTAGCCCAGTGTTACCACTAACCCCATAAAGGTGCCTGCCTTTGCTGAACCAAAATGGTGAGAATTGTTTTTAGCTGTGTGGTAACACAGCAGAAGATGAAAAATAACTGTTTTTATGACTTTCAGGTACTTATGGAGAAAAGTTATTATTTTTGATTTGTTGCGAGCTGCATAACTTAGGCTGATTACTTTGAAGCAGTTAATTTACTGACTCATTCAGCACTCAGCTTACCATTTGCCACGAATTTTGCACGCCATCCTTACTCCCATATTTTGTTCAAGCCTTTTGGTTTCCTGAAACAGGAATTCCAGGGCCACCAACTTTTATTTAAGCAAACTTGCAAACAAAATATCGCAATTTCACCACCCAAGCTCAAGAAATATTAAGACACAATCTGTGGCAGGGTTATTGTATACTTCTCTAGATGATACCTTATTGATTAAATTAAATGAAAATTTCAAAGATATAATTGTTGTATATGTATTGAGCAATATAGATACTGTGCATATACCCATATTATTACACCCTTCCTTATTGCTTTGGTCACATTCTTCTTTGGTGGAAACTGATAGAAGTGCAGACATTTTCAAAACTCTGAAAGTAGGGTCAACAGCAACAGGATATTAAACTACAAGTGTAAGCTTGGAGAAACAAAAAAAGCTGCATATTTTTTTCTTTTTACCTGAAGATAGCTAGGCATATCTTGCATCTGGGACTATCTTAAACTAACACCACTCAGTGGAAGGGGGAGTTTTTAGTTACTGGGCCCCGAAGCTGTAGAACGATCTGCCTGCTTATATAAGACATGACCATTCAGTCTCAGCTTTTAAATCCAGGCTGAAGAATTAACTTCTTTAGTCTTGCACACCTTGACTAGAGCTGCATAATAGCTTTGCATATTACATATCTGTTACTGAATTATACAAACAATATAAGTAATACAATAATTGTAAAGTGTTACTAAGAAAAGAAAAAGAATAGAGGAAAGTTAGTATCTAGTCACCTGAGAGAGCCTTAGAATCATTGGATAGAAAGATTCTGTCATCAAGTTAGACAGCCCAACACAGGCTCTGTAGAACGTCCAGGAGGGGTGGGCAGGTAATCAGCACAGTCTCCAGGACTGTGGACACCTCTAGAGGCTCATTTTCTTCAGGGATGCTGCTGACTGGATTTTTTGTTTTCTTCTCCTCCATTTTCAATTGGCCATAGTTTATCAAATTAATTAATAAACAGATATTGTTAGCTTTTGTGTATGTTAATCAATTTCAAACTACTTTGTTTTTCTATGTGTTTAAACAAATCTGTATCTTTATATGTATTGATTATGTATTTAGCACTTTGTAAAATTTATATTTGCATTTTAGCTGAGTACTTATAACAGCACTCTGCATGTTACAAAATTAAACTGATTTGAATTGAATATTAGTAATGCATCTATCTTTATTGCTTGAGTCGACTTGTGAGTTCTTACTTTTAAGGATTTGGTTCAATTTCCTTAATAATGAAGAGTTTTAACCCAGCCTGGCATTAAGGCATACTGCATGTGCCTTGACAGACAGCTTTCTATTTTACGTACATGCCTCAGTACATTTTTATTGGTGGAAAAATGAGGAAACTATATGTCCACAGAGTAGCTTCTTTGAAAAAAACATTTTCCTTAAACTATGGATTAAATGATTGGATATCAAAAACTGTACAGCATATCCCAGTAATCTTTGTGGGCAAGGCTTTATAAGCAAGAGGTTGAAGAATTTGAACTTTACTTAGATGCTATAATTTGTTCAGCCTTACAGCCATAGATAGCAAAACAACAAAACACAAACTCTGCTCAGTGCAATATATGAAATTACCAGTATTTTGTATACAACAGTAGTCAACATTTTAATGCATCAAAAAAAATAAATGCACCAAATATTATGAAAATATATACATTGTACTCATACAGTATGATGTTATTTTATCCACAAGATGTCTTTAAAAAGTCTTTAAAAGCAAACACAATTTAGGATGAGTGGAGGTTTTTGAAGATCTAGGGAGACAAAGGTGAACCAAAAGTTATCAGTGATCAGGATGACTACAGATGGAATGAAGTGATTTAAATGCTGAGTGGTTCTTGCCCCGAATGATCAGTAATGTTTATGTGTTGGTAATAATTAAATTAGATGGTTACCTGGGTGAATATCTTCTTTAATTATACTGCTGCTTCTCTGAAGTGACTACTAAAGGTAGGACAATCTTAATATCCTGTTTAAGATTATTCAGCACATCTTTTAATCTAGTTTCAAATGCAGATCTCCCATCCTCCTTAGCTTGTTACAATTCTGCATCTTACTACAATGATAAAATTAATGTTCTCTGCCTTGTACTGGCTTGGTCCTTCTCACACTGTCAGGTTTTAACACGCCTTCTACAGTATTTCTCCGTACACTCTGGGTAGCCTATTTTCAGAATCTTTTTCTTTATATAATTGACACTCTTATTTAAAATTTTTTGAAGTCATAACACATTGCAGCTACTGCCAAGAACACTCAACAATACCTGTACTTCCTCAGACATCCAAGAAAACTCAGATTTCCCCATCTGTTCTCACTAACAATTTATAGGTGCTGTTGTGGGGTACAAAATCTGTACATTTTGGTTTATATTTCCATTATATTTTGTTCAAGACAAAGACAACAGATGAACTACATTCAGGACAAATCAAAGCAGGTTTTCTTCCCTTACACTTTTAAAACAGCTGTTCCAACATAGAAAGACATGCTGGTGACTCAATTACTTTATAACCTGGGAAAAGAAGACTGAGCCAATTCCTAAGGATATTGATTACTTTATGGATGGATATCTGATTATTTTACAGCCTGGGAAAGGAAGATCTGCCAACACCTCAGAGAACATAAAAGGTTTTATTGTTTTGGAAAACGGACAGTGAATTAATTCTTCATATTGACAGCCAGCCAATCAGAAAATCTATCAATCACATCTTGCAAAACCCCTGGTACAATTTTAGAATAAATATGCCTCGTCTGAGGAGTGAGTAGGGAAGTAAGGAAGAAAGGAGGAAGAAGAACGTACGAAGACGTCACTGGTCGTCAGAAAAGCATCATGAATATCAATTGCTAAATCAAACGGCACCCTGGGACATTCATCCTGGTCATCTGTAACTTTTTCGTAAGCTTTTTCTAAAGACTATATATATACAGACTTTCCTATCAGTACCTATTTTCTATTATTCTTTGTTCCAGTGGTATTATTATTATTATTGTAATAAATACCATGATGCTTTTAACTTTCTATGCTTTGTCTTAATGTCTATAGAGTGATTGAAATAATAAGTTAGATTTCTTTGAGCACCTAGTGCAGCCAGAGATTTGCCATTATCTCTGTGCTGCAAGGTTTATTAAGGCTGTGAGTGAGAGCTCCACTCAATAGTAGGGAACAGTATGTAAAGAAGGTATTCTTGGCTGATAAATGGCCTATAGTCAGGAGTGCTGAGTCTTTGTATGTTTAAATGTATTCTTGTAGTCCAAAAGTAATATTTAGGTCTGAGGTATCATTAAAACATTGTATGTTGTTCGTGCCAATAATAAGTAAGTGTCTTGAAGTGCTGAGTGACAGGCTGTGTTATTCCTAAAGCACTTGTGTGGTTTAAAGTGCTAAAGGTTAATCAACGTGTGTGTGTCATTCATGGGGCACTGTTGTGGGTAGGGTCTGTGTGTATGCGTATAGCTATGTATGTGTGTGTTCATCTTAAAGTGCAAGAGTAGACCAACCGATAACGAACTTAACGAGTACACTTATCCTTGAGGGAACAGGTAAAGGGTAAGTAGAGGGAAATACTACGATAATACAGGTGCAAAATGGAGTTTGACTGACTGCATCACATCCTGCTGTTGCATCCACTAAGATAGTAAAGTACTGCTGTGGGAGAGGAATGTGGCACAGAATATTACCAGCACCCAACTGCCTTCTGTTCAGATCATAGATAATAGAATGACAAATAGGAGTATTAAATACCTCAGCCATCCTTCTGGAGAATGGAACAGAACCATTGGTACACAAACCAGTAGATTCAGGGATCGTCCTTTTAAATGTATATTGCATAAAATTACATATGTACTGTATATATTGTATTTTGTGTGTGTGTGTCTTTTATTTTTTTGGTATTGTACTATTGTCTCAGTTCCGTGAAGATATGCAACTAAGAATCAGGAACACCTGTACACTTGTCAATCACTGATATTATGTCATCAGCCATTCAGGTGGCAGCAGCACAATTCATAAAATCATGTAGATACAAATCAGGAGCGTCACTTAATGCTCATATCAAACACCAGAATGGGGAAAATATGTAATCTTAGTGATTTTGGGTGTAGTATGAATGTTGGTGCCTAAGAGGCTAGTGTGAGAACTTCTGTAACTGCTGATCTTTAGGATTTCCACACACAACAGTCCCTACAGTTTATTCAGAATGGTGCAAAAAAAACAAAAAAGATCAGTGAACGGGTGTTCTGCGGATGGAAGCACCCTGTTGCTGAGAGAGAGATCAGAAGAGAATGACCAGACTGATTAGAGCTGGATGAAAGGCTAAGGTAACTCCGATAACTACACTTTACAACTCTGGTGAGCTGAAAAGCATCTCAGAATGCATAACGTATCAAACATTCAGGTGGATGGGATACAACAGCAGAACAACAACAACAACATTTATTTATATAGCACATTTTCATACAAATGATGTAGCTCAAAGTGCTTTACAAGATGAAGAAAGAAAAATATAAAAATTAGGCAATAGTAATTAACAAACAATAAAATAAGGTCTGATGGCCAGGAAGGACAGAAAAAAACAAAAAAAAACTCCAGAGGGCTGGAGAAAAAAAAAACAAAATCTGCAGGGGTTCCAAGGCCATGAGACCACTCAGCCTCCACTAGGCATTCTACCTAATATAAATGATCTCAATCAGTCCTCATGGTTTTCAGGCTTCACATGGAAGAATAAGATGATGATGGTCATGTAGTCCTCTGGCCTTCAATCCATCAATGTAGGTACTGCATGGTGCTTTGATCAGGTGGTGGTGGTGCAGATCGCCACTACAGAAAACCAGAAAAAGAACAGCAGAGAAAGTAGGGGTTAGTACAAATTTCGGAGCCATGAAAAAAATGATAATTAAATGCATATACAGAATATCAGGGTTACACTAAAATGAAGCTATGAGAAAGCCATGTTAAAATAATGGGTTTTTAGCAGTTTTTTGAAGTGCTCCACCATATTAGCCTGGTGAATTTCTATCGGTAACCTGTTCCAGATTTTAGGCGCATCACAGCACTTCTTTTAAGTTTAGATCTTGGAATTATAAGCTCTAAGGTTACGATTTGGAGTGTAAGGTGAAAGGTATTCCGAGATATAGGATGAAGCGAGATTATTTAAAGCTTTGTAAACCATAAGCAGTATTTTAAAATTAATTCTATATGGCACGGGTAACCAATATAGTGACATCAAAACTGGAGAGATGTACTCAGATTTTTTTTTCCTAGTTAAGATTCTGGCAGCTGCATTCTGCACTAGTTGTAATCAATTGATGTCTTTTTTGGGTAGTCCTGAGAGGAGTGCATTGCAGTGATCTAGTCGACTAAAAACAAAAGCATGAACTAATTTTTCAGCATCTTGCAAGACCACATTGGGTTCCACTCCTGTAGCCAGGAGCAGAAAGTTAAGCAGAGTATGATTGTGCAGCTGAGAAATCTGCAGAAATTGCATGATGAACTCATGTCAACCAAAATCAGAATCTCAAGAGAATGTTTTCCACAGGTTTCATTCATTTATTTAGTCTGGCTTAAATACTGCCTTTATGCATGACTGAGTTGATAAAAAAAGTAACAAAAAAATGTCTGGCTCCTAAAAAACCTTTTATTTCTAAAAATGTTGAAAAAGTTCTTTCCTCCTTTCACTAGCATAATTCACAGATAAGAACTGAACACTATAATTCCCATTTCTGTCTAAGCTCAATTATTTGGATTTTTTTCATTGTCTCTGTATTGAGATTTTAGGATTTCTCACCATATGACAGCAGTCTATGAAGAATGGTAGCAGCATATTCACTATATTGACTGTTAATACAGATCACCCAAAGTTGTGTGCTTAGTCCCTCGGTTCACTACCTTTAGATAGATACAAGTTCAAACTGCATCTTTATATTTGCCTACAAAACTACTGTTGTATTCTTGATTAGCAGCAATGGTGAGTCAGCCTAGGGGGATAAAGATAAACATCTAGAATTGTGGTGTCCAGGGGGGTATTTTTCATATGTCGCTTAAATCATCAGGGATCAGGTGCCTCATCTTGGATAAGTTAATGCCGGTGACACTCATCCGGGATAGGTCGGTTTTTCAAACGCAGCCGTGTATTAGATTAGTCTAGCTGGATCTAATCATACGAGATGAATGCGCGCACCCGCACCGAGTGAAAAGCCCGTATATACTGAGTCTAGAAAACATGATCAGCAAGTCTTTGATAGGCTGTAACAAAATGACGAAAGAACGGGCGCATTTTTTTTTCACACACGCGGCGCAAGACCTTTTATTCGAAGGACATGAAGAATTTCAAGATTTAATATGCACAAGGGGTAACACTGCAAAAGCAGCCCAGACCAGAAAAGACAGCTGGCAAAAAGTGGCCGACAAATTAAACGCTAAGTGGTGTGCATTGTACTTACTGAATGCAGTATGTGTCAGATTAATTATTATTTAATATGTCATAATTCCAGATCAAACGTGAGCACAAGGAGAACATGGGAACAGGTTAAAGTGAAGTACAAGAATATACTTCAAACTAGTAAATATTGGTATATAACTATTTAAAGAATTGTTGACATAAATAATCATATATAATATAAAAACATTAATTTTAAAGCTAATAAGAAGGCAGACAAGCAAAAAACAGGTGGAGGTCCACGCGGTCCACACCTAACCCCTGCAGAAGAGTTGGCTGTCCAGCAAAATGCCCATCGCCCTGTTTCTGAGGGCATTCCAGGGGGAAGCTCCTCCTCAGAACCAGTGGCAGGATGCAGTGGTCACTTCATTTCAGGTAAAGGATGGTCATTGCATATATTTGTCCTCAATGTGTGCCATAGGTATGTTCCATATAGCCCTCTTTTTTGTTGGGTCAGTTGCAGGGAATATCCCTTGAACCTGTGTCTGACCAACGAGATATTGACGAAGGTCAAATATTTGATGAAGACACTGTGTCTGATTATTCATCAGGAGGAGAGGTACATTTTGAAAATAATGTTTGATCAAACTCCACTCTGATCAGTCCCATGTGCCCCAATCACATTTGGAAATCCTGGTAATGAGAATGTTAGGCTGATTGACATTCTTCATGGAACTGTGGGTGTTTTTGCCTGTGTGTTACCTACCTGCAATGGCATGAAACGTCTCTTTTATTGTCTGCACACACAGGTGTCCAGGAAACACTATGAAAACCCGAAGGAAATATTTCAGAGCCAAACAGACTTTATGAATTGCCTGGCAAACTGCACTTTTAGTTAGATTTTCCGCATCGCCTACAGTATATAAAAAAGTGCCGCTTGTAAAAAACCTCAAAGCAATACATGCTGTCTGTGTGGTTGTGAGAGCCCGA
The DNA here is from genome assembly GCF_900747795.2 of Erpetoichthys calabaricus. Classification (NCBI taxonomy): domain Eukaryota; kingdom Metazoa; phylum Chordata; class Cladistia; order Polypteriformes; family Polypteridae; genus Erpetoichthys; species Erpetoichthys calabaricus. The sequence goes on from NC_041405.2 coordinate 79,181,943, forward strand.
CTTCGCCGAGTTTGACTTTGAATATAAGGTGCTAATAAATCTTTGAGGTACAATATTCCCCCTCGACAAAAGCGGTATCTTTCGTAAAGAATTTCCTCCAGGAGCAATAAAGGATCTTGCCGATCGCGCAAAACCCTCTCTATACGAAATTCTCTTCTTATAATTTGCACACCGATATCTATTGGTCGCTCATTCATGAACGGCGAAGCCATGACTGGATGACTTCCCCGCACCGTCACTGATTACGTGTGTAAACTAATCCTTGTTTACGTAGAACAGACCTGCTCCGAGCAGGTTTGAGGATTAGGATGTGTTGCTATGACAACACTTCCAGCAAGAGTTTCGAAAAACCGACAGATCCAGGATCAGGCCAAATCGTCAACAATTACATCCGGCTATACGACTAATCCATGTATGAAAATTACCCCCCTGATAATAAACTCACACTAAACATCAACAAAACTAAGAAGTGATTTTAGGATGCGGAAGGGAGGGAGGTAAGGGTCCATGTTCACACTTATATTGAACAGTTTAAAGTATTTGGGCATCCTTTTCAAGTAAAATCTTCCTTGGACCAGTCAATTAACTGAGCTTTAATGAACTTCTATCTGTGACTCTTGACAAAATATCTACCAGGCATATTCACTTTTTGCATATCTTAAAGCATGCAATTTTATCAAAATTTACTTTGCTGCTTGAAATATTACTATTTAGTAAAACTGAGTTTAATGCGAAAACTAGGGTGAGTGGGTTTTTTTTGCAGTCTGCACCTGTTGTACTCCTGATACCTCTCTGTCACACAACTGCTGTTTTGTCCTTGCCAATGTGCCTTTACTAATCCTGAATCTTCAATAAAGTATCATCCCTAATTTACAAATTATATTTAAAACTTGTCCAAATAAAATACAAAACACAAAATTACAGAAACTTACCATACGATTGAGCTTGCAGGAGAGCATGTTTGCCACTGATTGAGAAAAAGTGGACAGATGATTCACACCCTAAAAAGATAACGTTTTCAGACACTTAGGGATGTCATTACTTCTATGATAGACTTTATTGTTTGCTATTTGTGTGCTGAATTTTTCTTTGTTTATGCATAATTATTATTAGTTACATTAGAATGCTTTTGAAACACAAAATAAATTATCATGGCAATAAGGAAGTTTTTTTTTTTAATTTTAATATTACCATCTTGTCAACAACTAAAGAATTTACTTATTTGCTCTGCTTTCCTTTCAGCTTTATCTGCCTGCCCAAAATAAAAAAGAAGAGTGGCTGGTTAGCCTCATCATTCAGCTGGTCTATGCCAACTGCCTTTGCTTCTATAAATACATATCAACCAAAAGAGGACATCATTCTTCACCCACCTCTTGACAGAACTGGCCACATTTTGCAAATGACTTGCCATAAAGTTATAGTGCTTACTTTGATTAATGTCTTAATTATTACAGAAACATTTGAACAATTCTCAATATCTATCATATCTATAAAGTATATATACAGACATACACATGCACACACACATACGGTATATATATTCGGAGACCTTTTGAAACCTTCCCCAACGGGATGGCACACAGAAGTGCAACTGCCGCATCTGTTGAGGGTTGCTTGTCCGTTGCTGAGACAACCACAGGTTTGCATTGCCACAGAAACAACTACAAGCTGACCACTGCCATGCAAAAAGTGCTGGTCACCCACTGGGCGAGGCAGGGAACATTATAACTTGGCCACTGACCTAGCCTCACCTGTTTGCTGTGTCTGTGTATAGTAGAATGGTAGATCCCACTACAATAAATAACCAAGCTGTTCCTGTTTCGATTTGAATAAAGTACTGAAACTCAGCCTTGGGGTGCAAGACAATGACTCATGCGTCACAATATATATATATATATATATTTATATACAGTATGATTAAAATATGTAATTTTTTAATTTAAAATCATTATTGACACTCGCTGTAAAATGTTAATAATCATATTATGTCTGCGTTAATGGTATACTTCTGTGATTCTATTTTAAAAAGCCTTTGAGATAACTTTTTCAACAAGGTCTTGAAAAAACAGCAGGAAGCAGGTAAGCATCTGTTATTCAAATTACTGTGTTCTACAAGCACATATAACATGCGGAAGCATTTCAAGACCAATTACATTGACTGTTGTTACCCCATCATCTGATTTTTTTCCGAGATATAATTCCTGCAAAAATTATGTAATGAGTTTAAACACTTATCACAGCTTTTCCTAATCACTTTGATTTTTAGAGCAATTATAACTTGCACCAAGTGATACCTTATAATACTTTTTCATCTTGAATTGTAATACATACAAAATAGTAATTTTGACTATCATTGAAAAAAATAACAAAATGAAATTCTAATGAATCATGATTGCTGCTCTCATTCAACTCTTCTTGACTAAGTTTATATAGTTCACTTAAATTAATGAACAGTCTGCTATTCATTACTACCCTAGCTACAAAGGCTTTCCATGTACCATATAACAGACATATTGAGAACTAGCAAAATACCTGCGCTTCGCAGCGGAGAAGTAGTGTGTTAAAGAGGTTATGTAAACATATATATACATAAACATCCATCCATCCATTATCCAACCCGCTGAATCCGAACACAGGGTCACGGGGGTCTGCTGGAGCCAATCCCAGCCAACACAGGGCACAAGGCAGGGAACCAATCCTGGGCAGGGTGCCAACCCACCGCAGGACACACACAACCACAACCACACACACCAAGCACACACTAGGGCCAATTTAGAATCACCAATCCACCTAACCTGCATGTCTTTGGACTGTGGGAGGAAACCGGAGCGCCCGGAGGAAACCCACGCAGACACGGGGAGAACATGCAAACTCCACGCAGGGAGGACCCGGGAAGCGAACCCGGGTCTCCTAACTGCGAGGCAGCAGCGCTACCCACTGCGCCACCGTGCCGCCCGATACATAAACATATATACATATATATATATACATATACACATCCACATAAATATATACATATATCAACATATATATACACATACAGACACATATATACATATACATATTTGTATATCTACATATATATACACATATATACATATACTTATTTGTATATCTACATATATATACACATATTTGTATATCTACATATATATACACATATATACATATACATACATATCTATCTACATACATACACATATATCTATCTATCTATATATATATATATATATATATATATACACATACATACATACATACATACATATCTATCTATATATACATATCTATCTATCTATATATATATATATATATATATATACTAGCAAAATACCCGCGCTTCGCAGCGGAGAAGTACTGTGTTAAAGAGGTTATGTAAACATATATATACATAAACATACTGTATATACATAAATATATACATATACACATCCACATATATATACATATATCAACATATATATACACATACATATATATATATATATATATATATATATATACACACACATGCTGACACATATACATATATATACATATACATATTTGTATATCTACATATATATACACATATATACATATATATACATATACATATTTGTATATCTACATATATATAAACATATATACATATATATACATATTTGTATATCTACATACATACACATATATCTATCTATCTATCTATCTATCTATATATATATATATATATATATATATATATATATATATATATATATATATATATATATATATATACACATATTTATATACACATACATATATATATATATATATATATAGCTGATTAGCCAGTGGATTCGCTCAGTGAGTGCAAGAGAAAAAAATAAAATGTATGTATAAAATAAGTTAAATTGCCAAATTTATTTTTCCACAAATAAAGAGCACTTACAATAACATAGAAATCAATATAAACAACATTAACATCATTATCATTTGAGAATATGAAGTAATATATAAGAAGCACATTGCATATAAATATAAATTATTAAACATTAAAATGTTCTTCTATAACACAGTACCGTGGCTATTAGTTTGTCTGTCCAGGATTTTAAATGAGCTGTAGCTCGCAAACCGTTTCACCTATTGACTTGAAATTTGGTACACAGATACTACGTCACGTCTACTATTCGCTTTCCCACACATATGAACACATATATATATATATATATATATATATACACACATACATATACAGACACATACACATATATACATATACATACATAGTGCGTTGCAACACGGGCTGTGATTGTTACATGGGAGGGAGACGACAAATCACAGCTTCCCGCTTTGTAATCGGGCTTGTGATTGCTGCTTTGACGGATGTCCAGATCCCACAGTATTTCCCCTTAGGAGAGGCGTTAGGCAAGTGTAATTGAATAGCGGTGGTGCAAGATATTACTCTTTTTATCTTTATTTTATTTTATTGTAGAATCAACTCACAGCTGCGCGCACCAGTGTGTGCGTGGCGGATGCGTACGGCTGACGTTTTCATTGTCTACCACCTTCGCTAATCATTGTTGAGGCAGATTGAAGACTTAAGTGCCAGCTTAACTGAAAAATTAAAGAAAACATACTAAGTTTTAAAAGAAATCAGTTTTAACGGGAAAAGATGCCGACGAAAGAAGAGAAGCAGCGGGACGCTAGGGTCAAGAGCTGCTCATTAAGCAGCAAGCGCATCAACCTCTGAGCAAACGAATGGTAAACGTACAGAGAAAGAGGATAAATACTATGAATGGTCATGTCAAGTGTATTCACTCCACGTTATCGTGGAGTGCGCTGTTACTGGTATTTTGATAAAAGAATCTGAATAACATATAAGAATCGTATAAATTATTAAACAGTAAAACATTAACATTTAAGAAGTAAAGATACATTGAGTACTACTGTAGTGCTTTCGGGTATAGTACATTTTTTGTTTGCCCATTACATGCATAAATGTATAAATTTTTTGGTGTACCTACCCAAGAACACGTGACATGACCCGGCAGTTAAAAATTTATTGCTCCAGCAATTTTAACTCTGTTACAAAGTCATCTAATATGGTATTGCAAAGGGCAGCGGGAGCGTTTCTATAAACTCAATTTAAACTTACTGTTTACACCGTGCTTTGAAGATGCATAGTATGCGACACGTGTTTCGCCGTAATTGTGTGCTCATCAGGAGTACAGAGTTACTGCACTCCCTTACGGGAATCGATCCTCGGACGTAGAGGCGAAGCCCCTAACGTTGTGCCACGGCGTGAGGTTCGTTCATTTGACAGCATGTAGATCGGGGTAATTACATTGCAGGCATTCGTAGTCTGATTCACAATCTGATTGTATGGGTGGTTACCTACCAGGTAACGCTTGTGGTTGGTGAGCAAGTCAGCTAACTTCTGCCACGGTGCCCTCTTTCAGTTGCGAGAAGCAGATCCTACAATGATTGAAATAGTTTAATATATATAGCAAAATCACCGCGCTTCGCAGGGGCGAGTATGGTATTGCAAACGGCAGCGTTTCTATAAACTTAAAGTTACGGTTTATACCATGCCTTGTTTCATATTCTTTTCCTACCTTATCAATTGTGTAATGTGTTTTTTGAACAGGTTTGATTAATGCAAGTGATCACTCCTGATGCGTTCAGTCACTTCACGTGAGCCACTCTCTTGTGTGATGTTGCGATGTCCACGGGTTTATTTAATGTTAGCTAAGACCCGGCAGTTAAAAGTTTCTCGCTACAGCAATTTTAACTCTGTTACAAAGTGATGCAAACTGTCGTTTATACCTCGTGTCTTCTCATTAAACTTTTATCTCGCGAATATGTTATTGCAATCCGCAGCGGGAGCGTTTCTATAAACTTAATTTAAACTTACGTTTTACACCGTGCTTTGTTTCCCTTATGAACATGCTTGTATGTTTAACTCGCTCCGTTCTCAATTGTTTAATTAATTTTTTGCTCTTCGCTGTTTGCGGCTGTTCCTCCATTTCCCCCTACTTCGTTCTTTTATCTCGCGAATATGTTATTGCAATCCTTAACGGGAGCGTTTTAATAAACTGATTGAAAATAGTTTTGCATTTACCTTTTTAGTAAAAGGCGAGCTTTTAAGCCTGAGAAATCACCCCGTAAATGCACACGTTTAATTGGACATGTGTTAAAAGGTATGGTTACACAGTATTAAAAGACAGTGAACAACGTCAGTTACCTTTCTTCCCGCGTTTGATAAAAGGTGAGGTTTTAAGCCTGAGAAATCACCCCGTAAATGCACACGTTTAATTGCACATGTGTTAATATGTATGCTTACACAGTATTAAAAGACAGTCAAAAATTAACGTCATTTACCTTCGTTCCCGCGTGTGACTCGTGCTGTAAATGTCTTCCTTGTTTTTAGTTCACGTGATTACGTAGGAGGCGTGATGACGCGATACGTGACTCCGCCTCCTCCATTACAGTGTATGGACAAAAAATATGTTCCAGTTATGACCATTACGCTTTGAATTTCGAAATGAAACCTGCCTAACTTTTGTAAGTAAGCTGTAAGGAATGAGCCTGCCAAATTTCAGCCTTCCACCTACACGGGAACTTGGAGAATTAGTGATGAGTGAGTCAGTCAGTCAGTCAGTGAGGGCTTTGCCTTTTATTATTATAGATATATATATATACATATCTATCTATCTATCTATCTATCTATCTATCTATCTATCTATCTATCTATCTATATATATATATATATATATATATATATATATATACACATATCTATCTATCTATCTATATATATATATAGCTGATTACCCAGTGGATTCGCTCACTGAGTGCAAGAGAAAAAAATAAAATGTATGTATAAAATAAGTTTAATTGCCAAATTTATTTTTCCACAAATAAAGGGCACTTACAATAACATAGAAATCAATATAAACAACATTAACATCATTATCATATGAGAATATGAAGTAATATATAAGAAGCACATTGCATATAAATATAAATTATTAAACAGTAAAATGTTCTTCTATAATACGCTACCGTGGCTATTCGTTTGTCTGTCCAGGATTTTAAATCACCTGTAGCTCGCAAACCGTTTCACCTATTGACTTGAAATTTGGTACACATATACTACGTCACGTCTACTATTCGCTTTCCCACACATATGAACAAATATATATATATATATATATATATATATATATATATACACATACATATACACACACATACACATATATACATATACATACATAGTGCGTTGCAACACGGGCTGCAATTGTTACATGGGAGGGAGAGGACAAATCACAGCTTCCCGCTTTCTAATCGGGCTTGTGATTGCTGCTTTGACGGATGCCCAGATCCCACAGTATTTCCCCTTAGGAGAGGCGTTAGGCAAGTGTAATTGAATAGCGGTGCTGCAAGTTATTGCTCTTTTTATCTTTATTTTATTTTATTGTAGAGTCAACTCACAGCTGCGCGCACCAGTGCGTGCGTGGCGGATGCGTACGGCTGACGTTTTCATTGTCTTCCACCTCCGCTAATCATTCTTGAGGCAGATTGAAGACTTAAGTGCCAGCTTAACTGAAAAATTAAAGAAAACATACTAAGTTTTAAAAAAAATCAGTTTTAACGGGAAAAGATGCCGACGAAAGAAGAGAAGCAGCGGGACGCTAGGGTGAAGAGCTGCTCATTAAGCAGCAAGCTCATCAACCTCTGAGCAAACGAATGGTAAACGTACAGAGAAAGAGGATAAATACTATGAATGGTCATGTCAAGTATATTCACTCCACGTTATCGTGCAGTGCGCTGTTACTGGTATTTTGATAAAAGAATCTGAATAACATATAAGAAGCGTATAAATTATTAAACAGTAAAACATTAACATTTAAGAAGTAAAGAATCATTGAGTACTACTGTAGTGCTTTCGGGTATAGTACATTTTTTGTTTGCCCATTACATGCATAAATGTATACATTTTTTGGTGTACCTACCCAAGAACACGCGACATGACCCGGCAGTTAAAAATTTATCGCTCCAGCAATTTTAACTCTGTTACAAAGTCATCTAATATGGTATTGCAAATGGCAGCGGGAGCGTTTCTATAAACTCAATTTAAACTTACTGTTTACACCGTGCTTTGAAGATGCATAGTATGCGACACGTGTTTCGCCGTAATTGTGGGCTCATTAGGAGTACACAGTCACTGCACTCCCTTACTGGAATCGATCCTCGGACGTAGAGGCGAAGCCCCTAACGTTGTGCTACGGCGTGTGGTTCGTTCATTTGACAGCATGTAGATCGGGGTAATTACATTGCAGGCATTCGTAGTCTGATTCACAATCTGATTGTATGGGTGGTTACCTACCAGGTAACGCTTGTGGTTGGTCAGCAAGTTGGCTAACTTCTGCCACGGTGCCCTCTTTCAGTTGCGAGAAGCAGATCATACAATGGTTGAAATAGTTTAATATATATAGCAAAATCACCACGCTTCGCAGGGGCGAATATGGTATTGCAAACGGCAGCGTTTCTATAAACTTAATTTGAAGTTACGGTTTATACCGTGCTTTGTTTCATATTCTTTTCCTACTTTATCAATTGTGTAATGTGTTTTTTGAACAGGTTTGATTCATGGAAGTGATCACTCCTGCTGTGTTCAGTCACTTCACGTGAGCCGCTCTCTTGTGTGATGTTGCGATGTCCACGGGTTTATTTAATGTTAGCTAAGACCCGGCAGTTAAAAGTTTCTCGCTACAGCAATTTTAACTCTGTTGCAAAGTGATGCAAACTCTCGTTTATACCTCGTGTCTTCTCATTAAACTTGTATCTCGCGAATATGGCATTGCAAACGGCAGCGGGAGCGTTTCTATAAAGTTAATTTAGACTTACGGTTTACACTGTGCTTTTTTATACCTCGTGTCTTATGAAGATGCTTGTATGCGTCACTCACTCGCTTCTTATTGTTTCGCTGCCTTGTCAATTGTGTAATGAGTGTTTTCTTCAGCGCTCTTTGGGGCTCCTCCTTCTTTTCTACGTACTGAGTTCACAGTCAGTTCACGTGATTACGTGGGAGGCGTGATGATGCGACACGCAACTCAGTCTCCTACGGCCATCTTGCTGCCTTCCATTACAGTATGTGGACAAAAAAGAGGTTCCAGTTATGACCATTACGCGTATAATTTTGAAATGAAACCTGCCTAACTTTTGTAAGTAAGCTGTAAGGAATGAGCCTGCCAAATTTCAGCCTTACACCTACACGGGAAGTTGGACAATTAGTGATGAGTGAGTCAGTCAGTCAGTGAGTGAGTGAATCAGTCAGTGAGGGCTTTGCCTTTTATTATTATAGATATATATATAGACATACAGTGATCCCTCGCTATATCGCGCTTCGCCTTTCGCGGCTTCACTCCATCGCGGATTTTATATGTAAGCATATTTAAATATATATCGCGGATTTTTCGCTGCTTCGCGGGTTTCTGCGGACAATAGGTCTTTTAATTTCTGGTACATGCTTCCTCAGTTGGTTTGCCCAGTTGATTTCATACAAGGGACGCTGTTGGCAGATGGCTGAGAAGCTATCCAGCTTACTTTCTCTCTCCCCCTCTCTCTCTCTCTCTCTCTCTTGCGCTGACGTAGGGGGGTGTGAGCAGGGGGGCTGTGTGCAGCTGCTTCCTGAAGGACATGCTGAACGGAGCTTCGCATACTTAAAAGCTCAAAGGGCACGTATTGATTTTTTTTTTGATTGCTTGCTTTGCACTCCTTTGAAAAGGAAGATATGTTTGCATTCTTTTAATTGTGAGACAGAACTGTCATCTCTGTCTTGTCATGGAGCACAGTTTAAACTTTTGAAAAAGAGACAAATGTTTGTTTGCAGTGTTTGAATAACGTTCCTGTCTCTCTACAACCTCCTGTGTTTCTGCGCAAATCTGTGACCCAAGCATGACAATATAAAAATAACCATATAAACATATGGTTTCTACTTCGCGGATTTTCCTATTTCGCGGGTGGCTCTGGAACGCAACCCCCGCGATGGAGGAGGGATTACTGTACATACATATATATATATATCTATATCTATATATATCTATATCTATATATGTATATCTATATATATCTAAATCTATATATATATATATATATCTATATCTCTCTCTCTCTCTCTCTATATATATATATATATATATATATATATATATATATATATATCTATCTAAATCCCCGCGAAGTACTGCTTTTAAATTTTTATGAAGAAGAAAAGCTTTTTAAATTGAGGGAAAATATCCCAATAGCAATTTGTTAAGGATCTGTTTTTTTGTGAAGCAGCCTTAACACAGCTTTTCCGCTGTTTTATAAACGAACGCCATATAAGGTCTTCCTTTTTCCTTGCTTTGCCAAGGAAAGAGCCTTTTTATTAAATCCAAGGGTTCTTCGCTTTTTTTTTTGTTTGTTTATTACGATTGTTATAGTTCTGTTTGTATACGACGTTGTCAGTTCAGCACTCAGGTTGTAATATGACCAAGCTGTGCAAGCTTACTGTTAAGAATGCAACGTATAGTTGTACATGAGAAAAGCAATCTTACCTCAAATCAATGGCAAACTTTTGTAGGTCTATGAACTTAATTTAAAGTTTAGGTTTACACGGTGCTTTCTTTCCGAAGTACCTGCACTCATGAATATGTCTGTATGCGTCAGTCGCTCAAATCCCTGCGCTTCGCACCGGCGAAGTACTGCTTTTAAATTTTTATTAAGAAGAAAAGAAAACCTTTTAAAATTGAGGGAAAATATACCAATAACAGTTTAAGGATCTGTTTTTTTGTGAAGCTGCGTTCACTCGAGTGATCACTTCGAGATGACTTGCTGGCTAACCATAAGCGTTACCTGGTAGGTAACCACCCATACAATCAGATTGTGAATCAGACTACGAATGCCGTGAATGTAATTACCCCGATCTACATGCTGTCAAATAAACGAACCACACGCCGTGGCGCAATTTTAGGGGCTTAGCCTCTAGCGCTGACGTCCGAGGTTCGATTCCCGTAAGGGAGTGAAGTGAGCGCTGCTTTTAAAGTATTGCTTTTAAATTTTTATTAAGAAGAAAAGAAAACCTTTTTAAATTAAGTCTTAAAAAGAGCTGTAAAGATATTGACAATAAGCTACGCAAACCCACCAAGACATGCAATCGTTTAAATCAAAGCGTGAGTCGAAAAACACCATCCCATAATATTAGTTAACGATTAACACATTTCTATATGTATTGTAACCGTACAATACAACTGATAATATGTTGCGCTTATTTATCTGGTGTACTGACATTTTTGCGCGTTTAACGGCTGAAATCTAACGTGGTTTGTGCCCTTCAGAATGAAAAGAGTTTGCATTTACCTTTTTAATAAAAGGCGAGCTTTTAAGCCTGAGAAATCACCCCATAAATGCACACGTTTAATTGCACATGTGTTAATATGTATGCTTACACAGTATTAAAAGACACTCAACAAGTACACAGTATTAAAAGACAGTCAACAATTAACGTCATTTACCTTCGTTCCCGCGTTTGACTTGTGCTGTAAATCTCTTCCTCGTTTTCAGTTCACGTGATTACGTAGGAGGCGTAATACGTGATGACGCGATACGTGACTCTGCCTCCTCCATTAGAGTATATGGACAAAAAACAGGTTCCAGTTATGACCATTACACGTAGAATTTCGAAATGAAACCTGCCTAACTTTTGTAAGTAAGCTGTAACGAATGAGCCTGCCAAATTTCAGCCTTCTACCTACACGGGAAGTTGGAGAATTAGTGATGAGTGAGTCAGTCAAACAGGTTCCAGTTATGACCATTACGCGTAGAATTTTGAAATAAAACCTGCCTAACTTTTGTAAGTAAGCTGTAAGGAATGAGCCTGCCAAATTTCAGACTTCTACCTACACGGGAAGTTGGAGAATTAGTGATGAGTGAGTCAGTCAGTCAGTGAGTCAGTGAGGGCTTTGCCTTTTATTAGTATAGATCAGAAGACAAAAAATAACAAAAAAAAGAGTTTGGATTGGATGAAAATCAAGATACAAAACAGGTGTTATGGAAAAATCATCCAGCTGCACAGAAATAGGCAACCTCTCCTCTTCACAGACAACATTGAAGCAAATATAAATCAGGTTAAGAAAATAGAAACATAGTTTTTTAATGGTTAGCTAAGTACAGAGATACAGTACACCATACAGCTGTGACATATTCTGTTGGACAGTTAAGTTAATAAAAACAAAACTCTTTACAAACAACAGTTTATATTATTTTAACGTTAGAGCACTGTCAGGTCAAGTCAGTGGCTCACAGTCACATATTGAGTCACAAACAGAAACTAAACTTGCAACTTTGGGTTTTACCATTCAGTTACTTTTCTACTGTGCTGCACTCAGCACTTGGCCAGATACTCATTGAGATAAGGCAGTCTGGATGGGGCAAGAAAACTGCTCCTCTGAGGGACAAGTGTCTTATCAGGATACTATAGTTGCTGTTCAGAGAGTGATGCAGCTGGTATTTAAGAAAAAAAAATTGCTAGTTCTTTGGTGAAAAATGGATGGGTAGATGTAACTGGAAATGTCCCATTCAGAAAAAACCACCAACAAGCATAATATTTCCAGCTGAGAGGGAAAAAGATGGCTGCCCCTTAAGTGAGAGAAAACCAACTGAAAACATAAAGGCCTGCAGTAGGTATTTAGTGGGACTTCAACTCAATCAAGAGCTCAAAGTCCCTGCTTGGAAGAAATTCTGTGCTTCTTTTTTTAACATTTTTGTTCTAATATCAAAGTTTTTATTTTGTTTTCTTTTCTTTTGCTTCCACAAACAAAGTAATAGAAACAATGTTGCTTTTCTCACTATGCCTCATAGATTTATAGATCTTTTACTATAGCGGTGATATAAATAGTTTAGATCTTTAATGGTAATACCAATTGATTTCACAAGATCAAACATACAAAAAATGGAATTTAAACCCATTATCTATTATGAAAAATAATTAAAATATGTTTAATATATTAAACAAAACTAAATGAAGTACCAACAACAAGGAATATCTAATAATATCAAATATAAATATTAACTATATTGTAATTTACTTCATAATTAGAGTAATAGCTTATATTATCTAAACCTCATTACTTATTTGTCAAACCTCTTTTTCATCCCACAATGCTTTTCAGACAACCAATTAACAAGTGTGAAATATGATTGGTTCTGCCATTCTAATGCATCCTTTTTATTTTTGTAAAGCTTCATTCCATAAGTGAAATGTTATTCACCCCTGTGGTTCCATTTGCCTTGAATGCTGCCTATAGCTCTTCTACAACTGCTATTCCTGTATTTAAATATTTTAAACAATCTGTTCCACTACTGGAAATCCCCTAGAGGGATCTTCATTAGGCTAAACATGTGAGGAAGAATATGGTTTACAGCATTGTTTAGAGAAGGATTTGTAGGAGTGAGACATGCAATGAGAGCCGCATTGAAATAAAATGATTAGAAAAGCAAACCAGCAAAAACAATACACAAGAAGTGAAGAGCAAAACTAGAGTAAAAAAAAACAAAGAAAACAGTTGGTCAAAACATTCAGATAATATTTGCAGCTAAGAAGAAAGTCATCATCTGAAGACAAGTGCAGAAAAAGATCCAAATATGAGAAACACTAGAGACTACTTGCAACAAATGATTAAGGAAATGGTGAATGTCCAGAGACTGATTAAGTATAGTAGTAATTATACAGTGGACAATGATTGCAAAGCAATTGTCATTACCAAACAATGGCAATATTATGTCAGCAAGTAGATCATTTTTGTGAGCAGACCAGAGGAAGAGTGTGGGAACAGAAACTATTTAATTATGTAGAAAAATAAACCTCAGAATTGAGTTCTGTACCACCAATTTTGCCACTAAAAGGTGTTGGATCACTCAAAATGATTGAGAAAAACACATAAAAATAATTAAAGACTGGAAATCCTAAGAGGCAAAAGACAGGGGAGGCGAAAGGCGAACAGCATGTGAAAGGTGTGGACAAGGATGATGATCAAGTGGTGACTAGTGACATGTAAACCCAGCTTAAATTGCTTTGCTTCATGTTTGACGAAAATGCGGAAATATTCCGGCGAAAGATGGTGAACGATAGGGGTGTGCATTAGTGCATCGGCTACTTCAGGTCCATTTACCTCAGTGGTAAGTGTTGTCTCTCGTTTACTGTATATCTTAAAAGTAATTCAGCATGTAGTAGTGTTATAGACACTAGAGTAACTACTTATGACTGCAGCACTTTGATATCAGTTTGGATAAATTACTTAAGTTGTGCTGTGGGCTGGAAGGCATGCAATTCCATCTCACCATTTACTTTCGTATATGGCTGTGATGACAATAAATACTACTTGACTTGAATTTTGGTGAACTCTGCAAAATACTTTGAAACCAATGCAGAAGATGAAACGTAACTAGTTTTAACTGTATTATAATGGTGCAATGGACTTTTAAGTGTCCTTAGTGGCCAGGGAAGCATTTGCGAACTATGCTGGACAAATTATTGTAGTCAAAACTGTGACCTGAGCTGTTAAGTAACAGTACCAACCACTCTGCCTCCCTAAAATGAAATTATACTCTGAGTCCTTTACCTCTCTCTGTGTCTCCCGAGCACCTAACTCTATGACTAGCACCCACAGTGCCTTTCATGCACAAAATCAGTGTTATATACTTAGGGTTGATGCTGACCCTGTCACTACCCATTTTGCGCTACCTAATAAGAATCCTTTTAATGAAAATATTAATATATACAGAATGACAAAGTATTTTCAGAATATTCTCATTATGGTTAGCTATATATTTATATCATGGAACACTAGGAAAGAAAAGTTTGTCTAAACCAGCCACACTGAGAATTTGCGGGAAAGGTTTTGGTGAACAAGGTCACCAGAGAACCCAAAAGAAATTTTGCTGAATTCCGCTGAGCAACACAAGTGGTGAATTCATTTCATGTTTTGACATTAATTGTCTCTTATATACATTCAGAGTACTGTTTTATGTTCATACTGAGTCCATAAATGACTTTGTAAACTTTTTTAACTGAGAAAAACTTGAATTTATTGGGCAATGAACTTTGTAGAGTATTATATGTGTGCAACAACATTGTAAACTATTCATATTAAATTGCATTTTACAGTACTTGTATATTGGCTAGTGATGGCTACCTGCTGCTCAGTTTGTTCATCTGATGGGGTGCCTCCTCTAATTTGACCTGTATTCCACTATTGAGATGCACATTGTGCACTATAGACATTGAAGTGCGTGAGAACTCCAGTATGACACCTGTACACAAGAGAGCATCAAAGAGATGTCTGAGAGCAATTTTGTAACAGTTTTATACAGTATTTATTCTAAGGTTAAACTGTAAATCATTATTTAATGAAAATATACAGTATACAACAAACTGGTAAAAACCATGACTGATATTTTTGTATGTGGTATACAAGCACTTTATATAACTTGTATTCAATATATCTAAAATTACATACATTTATACTCATTAAAGAACTTTATTATAATTGTTCCTTCAAATCCTTATTCTAAGAGTGTTAAAATTAGAAAGATGACATTTCCTAGGAGTAAGCATTTGAATGTTCATTGTTTCTAGATACCTTGTAAATTGTAATAGATGAAGGAAATTATATGGACATTTCAAATTGATTTATTGTTGGAGACAATAAAGATTTAAATTATAAAACTATACTGTGCTATTACATTTTATTATGCTCTCAACTCTTCTTGTTGGATGTTTTAAGTATTGCAGTTATTACCTTTCAGAATGTTTCAAACTTTAATATGAACTGTTTAGTTTTGCTTGTGTGGAAGAAAGACGCTGAGGTGAATAATATGGATCTCCTGTTCGCAAGTCAGAAGAACGCACTTCCCCTTCTGCAAGCCCTTTATATAGTTTATTCTCCCTCTGTGACCTTTTACAAAAAGAAAAAAAATGTGTCTACTTGTCTCACTCACATTCTTCATCTTTTACAATTTTAAGTTAGCGCATTTCCTAACTCCAGGCAGAAAATATTTGTTGCCGACTGTTGCTTTTGTTTTAGGAAATTGCCATCTTTTACCCTGAATCATACATTCCTGCTTACACACTTGAATTAGGTAATAGCTTATATTAGTATATATATTTTTTCATATTAGTATATATATATGTGTTTTCCAATACCACATTACTAATTGATATTTATTTTATTTTCTTCTTTGTAATATTAAATTATTGTGGAATTTTTCCATGGGTACCACCATGTGGTGTATAGAAAAGAATGTCATTGCTGGTTTTATGCTTCAGTTGCTTGTCGATACATCACATCATGATGTTGCCACTTTAAAACAAGGCTCTGCACCTGGAGAAAAGTTTGAGCTTTAAGACCAATCATGGCGATGAATAATTCTGCTATACTATTTGTCTATTTTAGAACGTACTATCCTTAGCTTCTGCCCTAAAAGTCAATCTGTAATATCTTTCCCATTGTCAGTGGCGTAGCTCGAGTTCGCGCCACTCGGGGCGGGATGGAGCTTCAATTTGCCGCCCTCCAACGTATCTGAATATGTTAACCTATTTAAATAGAAAATTAAAATGACATATGGAGAAAAATTAAGATAAATTTTGCATATATTTATTTATATATAGAGAAACAACAATATTTTTTCACATATAATTATTTATGGGGGCACGTGGGTAGCGCTGCTGCCTCGCAGTTGAGAGACCTGGGGACCTGGGTTCGCTTCCCGGGTCCTCCCTGCGTGGAGTTTGCATGTTCTTCCCGTGTCTGCATGGGTTTCCTCCCACAGTCCAAAGACATGCAGGTTAGGTGGATTGGCGATCCTAAATTGGCCCTAGTGTGTGCTTGGTGTGTGGGTGTGTTTGTGTGTGTCCTGCGGTGGGTTGGCACCCTGCCTGGGATTGGTTCCTGCCTTGTGCCCTGTGTTGGCTGGGATTGGCTCCAGCGTGACCCTGTGTTCGGATTCAGCGGGTTGGAAAATGGATGGATGGATAGACAAGAATATAGTATAGATGAACTGATAAGCTGTGTTCTGATTATAAGTTTAATATAATTATGCTGCAAAAACCAGAACCGGTGTAGTTTACAAGCGATAGGTGGGGATGAGCAAGAACGCATTCGGATTGTTAACGAAACGAAATTATACATTGTGAATTAGTTGTTTATCTTCCTTGAAATTATTATCGGTGTAATGTTTCTGTTTATTTTTGTTATTGCCTTATAAATATCAACTGCCGTGTCTGATGCCGTCACAGAAGGACCGTCTGAAAATGATTTTTGAAGCATTTGTGGATGAAAATCAGAGAATTTTACTTTTTTCATTCATGAGTGATATTTTTCCGAACCCTGCTGCTTATACATGAAGTGTTCTGAGCCTTTTGGCCAATAATGCCGCCCCCAAAAATGTGCCGCCCGGGGTGGACCGCCCCCTCCGCCTGCCCCTAGCTACGCCACTGCCCATTGTATTGATTAAGAATAAGTCAAATTATGCAAGGAGCATACTGAATTAAAATATTTAGAGCAGAAATGGTGGAAACAATTTAATCCAATATAAGAGTTTACCAGATAAAAAAATGATTGGCCCTTAGCTACAGTATATTGATTATTACATGTCCTATATTTAAACAATTTCAATTGTTATCACTCTCCTTCACTTGTCAGCATTATATTGTGTTCTCTTGGCAGACAAATGTAGGACTTTGTGAAGAATGATGGAGGTAGTTGGAATGAAAAAGGCCCTTCAATTCGTATGTTGCCTCCAGTTATTAGGGTGCAATCAATGAAGTCAACAGTTTAATTAAAACTGGGAGAATTCTGAAAATTTGTTGGTGGTCAGTAGTCAGTACTGAGGTAGTAAGTAGAAGACCAAATAATTTGAACAAGAACAATTCAGAATGAATCAGAGAGGAAAGTTAAGTAATTGAAGACGTAAGGGAGGTGAAATTAGTGTAGGAAGATTGGCTGAAAATGTGCTAATGCTTTGTTATATGACTCCATTCTTGAGGACATAAACAATATTCAGGTGGCATCTCATCAATCAGTCAGTCATTTTCTAACCCGTTTTGTCTTGAACAGGGTCACAGGGATCTGCTGGAGCCTAGGTGGGACAGCGTACCAGTCCATTGCAGGGCAAACACACAGACACACACACACACACTAGGGGCAATTGAGGATTGCCAATTCAGCTAACCTGCATGGCTTTAGACTGAGGGAGAAAACCAGAGCACTGAGAGGAAACCCACGCATACATAGGGAGAACATGCAAACTCCACACAGGGAGGACCTCAGACGCAAACTCTGGTCTCCTTACTGCAAGGCAGCAATGCAACCACTGTGCCACTATGCTACCCCTTCTGATGAAAACGTTTTTCAGTTGAGTTTTGCAGTTTTTTAGTTGAGGATTACTAAGTATCCCTGCCTTTGTTTAGTTGGTGTTATGTATCTGTGTTACTGCTAATTGCTTGACTTGAACTATATAGAAATTTACTGTTGTTACCATTATATCGTATAAAGAAGTATTAAATAGCATATACATTAGTTAATCTTCTATCAGCTTGTTAATTCTGGCCTTCATTACATGATTATTTTACTTGCAGTGAATATTTAAAAAAACATTGGTTATTTGAAGTTTAATGTGCTAAAGGTCATATTCTAAAATATGACTTCTCATCATAAAAATTACATTGTTGCAAAAGATATATTTATCTCTATTGGAATGATTTTTTAGTGCACTTCATGCAAGCGATATGAAGGAGACATAGACAGGGCAAAATATACTGTGCTGTTATTCAGATAACAAAATCCACTGTTTACCAAAGATAACTGAACATCTGTAATGCAAAGATAGTTGAAATATAGCTTCTATGGCTAACAGCAAAGGCAGTCCTTGCCTGTCCTTCCAGAGAATATGAAAATACCCTTTAGACAAATGATACAGACATGTAGTTTAAAAGAAAGGCATGTGTCCATCAATAGAAAGTCTTTCTTCCTTTAACTGCCAGAAAATGTTTAAAGTTTGCTAAGCTCCAGACATTACCATTTGTTCTGTGCAGATTTCTAGGACAACTACAAAAACTTACATTTTCAGAATAGGGATAAAGTTAGACAAGTTTAACAAGAGTTACACCTTAGTGATTAAAGTGAGTGAAGAATCCAGGTCACCTCTTACTTGAATCATTTAAGAGACATCATCACTGCTTCCCTTTTCTGTGAGAATGAAGCTTGTTAAATGAGAAGGCCAAATGGCAACATACGTCCATATCTCCTCTTCTAGTCTCCAGTTTGATTTATGCAATCAAAAATGTACAGTTTGCATGCAAACAAATTATGTAGCCTCTATTTATTACTCTGTATTATAAATAGGGGCAGACCCTGCCTTTAAAGTTGAGTTATCAAAGGAACCATGTGAAGTTTCAAATGTTCCAGAGTCAAAAGTGCATTAATTAGCATCTGATCAAATCAGAAGAAAAAAATAGAAGAAAAATACATTTGAAAAAAGGGCAGAGCTGACATTTAAAAAACACACACACACAATAGAAAGAGTGGCACACGCGTACAACAATTAATCATTTTGACATTTGTAGATTTAAGATTTTGCCCAATTATGTGCATTTGTCTAATGTGTTTTGAACTCCCCAAGACTCTTGAGTACACTGGAGTCTTTTTAACCTTAGTAACTGCTACAAGCAGCTTTTGATCTATGCTGTCTGAACACATTCAGTCATGACTGAGCAGATTGTATTGCACACCAGAATGCTAACTGTACTTCAAGGACAAATCCTTTTAGCAAAGGGCGGCCTGAACCTTCCAAGCAGATAACGCATGGAATCCTCCTTGTTTCCATTTAGAGGTTTGCCCTTTAATAGCCTTTGTTGAATTGTCTGCGAATGATTTATAAATTAAACACTTTCAAAGTAATTTAATGAATCACCAGGCCGTTTTTACTTTACCTAACAGGCGTCACATTACTTGAGTGGACTTGGACAGCAGGATAGAGGTGATTTTTAAAGAAGAGTCCATATATATTAAACAAAGAATGAATTGAACCTTTGATTCAAACCAGAACACAACTAATGTACAAGATTTTTCTCTAATCTCAGCAGCAAAAAAGTAATAACTTCAAAGCAAATGTCCAGCAGTGACAGGGTCTCTGGAAAGACGTATTTCTATTTGTTGCATGATGTATACAGGTTACTAGCAAAGGAAACTCCAAAAAGTTTTCTACAGATTAAGTGTCAGATCAATTCTACTTATTTATACACAAGTTGGGTGGCTATATATTACATTTTATATTAAAACGAATGACAAGATATGAGTTTGTATAGTTATTGTTGTTTGTTGGCATTCATGTCAGATAAATGCATAACATAAACATGCATAATTTATAAATATTTAATAAAATATAGTTACAATATTATTACTGTTTATTAACAGTATCCATTTTATTACAGTATGTACTTTCTCATCTTTCTATTCATACCTTGTTACCACTAATATGAAAATGTATATATTTTTAGTTTAAAATCATAATCTGTATAAGCTCAATTTGTATATATGTATTATGTACCAAAATCTGGAGTACTTTACCAATAGAGATACGTCAGGCTAATACTACAGAACATTTTGAGAAACTCTTAAAATCCCATTTCTTAATTTTGCATTCTCATAGCCTCAGTTTAGATATACTCTTAATAACATAGATATGCATAGAATTATGATTCTCTTCAGTGAATCTGCAATCATTATTAATATTTACTTTTCTCTTGTTTTCTTTTCTGGTTCTTCTGTGGTGGCATTCCTCACCACCAGCACCTGATCAAATTCCTGTGCCTCTGCCTCTGATATCCCAACTTGTCACTAGACCTACTGCATTACATTCTCTAAAACAAAGCCTAGAAAACATAATAAAAACTACTTCAGAACAATTATGTTAGGCAGAACGCCCAGTGGGATCTGGGTGGTCTTTTGGCCTGGAACCCCTACAGATTTTGCTTTTTTCTCAATCTTAACTGTTTTTTATTTTTTCTGTCCAGACTGGCCATCTGACCTCATCATCAGATTAATTTAGAAACTTAAATAAACAATTCTACACTTAAGGACCGTGCTTCTCTTAATTATATATCCTTCTCATTCAAGTATGCATTATTTATGTGTCTTTAGTATACTATTTATGCATTATTATTTTTATCTAAATTTCATTTGTTTTTCTTTCATGTAACTACTTCTTTGACTTCTTGTAAAGCACTTTGAGCTATATCCATTGTATGAAAATGTGCTACAGAAATAAATGTTTTAGTTGTTTTTTAATGCTTAGGCCCAGCATCTATCTATTTGCTGCACCAGCTTACTAAAGGATAGGCTGTATCCCCAAAGAACAGGCCAAGGCACGACATTAAATCATTGTATTGCACTGTATACTTACAATAGGCACACACCACACATGTACGAGTATCCATTGACCAAGCATACATGCTATACATTAGAGGAAAACCATGGGGACACGGTGATTAATGTGCAGATTCTACACAGTATCCAGGCTGGCCACTACAATTCTTTGACACTCTAGAGCAAAATTTACTATAAGAAATCATTTCTGTTTTGCAAATCAAGAATATATTGTATGTCTATTAGTCATAACTACACTTCCAATGGTAATATATCAAGAGGGTCAGCAATTAGCACTGCTGCATCACGGTTCTCCTGACCAAAGTCAGAATTCTGGCCTAGCTACTCTGTGTGTGTGTGTGTGGACTCTACAAGTTCTTTTTTGTTTTCTCTGGGTTTTACACCATTGTGTTGTATCACACTTGCATATCTGGAATACCTTTTCTGCACTTTAGCACCAAAGGGAATATATTTTTTAGCTTTGCAAATTCCGGTTTGTAAATTAATTCTCAATTTATTCATATTTAGATCTATTGTTTTGGTAAATAATGAATGTGTAAAAATACACTCTTTATATAACATACATCTTACACAGTGCATTTCCCACACCCAAAGTGGTTCATATTTTAAATTAAATCAATATGAAAAAATCACAGAAAAACAACACAGAAAACACAAAACAATATTAACAAAAAACACCAAATTGAAAATTAATACAGGAAGCACAAAGCTGTCTATGAGAATAACAAACAATAAACCGGAATAAAATCCAAAATACTACAAGAAACTATAAATAAATAACATATTTTGTGACACCCTGTATCATGAGATGATGAACTGAGACAAAGGGTAAGGATGTCAATGTTAGTTAACTGCTTTCCTGAATACATTAATTTTTAAGTTGCCTTTAAAAGAGTGAATTGAATCAGCTGATTTAATTAATTTAGGGAGTCCGTTCCAAACTCTTGGCATAACTGATCGGAAGGCTCTGCCAATCCAGTTTGTAGATGAACTGCTGAACTTGGATTAGCTCAAAATGATCTATTGCTCTGGTTCTTATTCCTGGGAAGACCCCTAGGCCTGCAGGCTTTTCATTCCAACCAATTGCACAATCAGTGCACCATTTTTCCATTAAATTCATGTCACTGTTTAGTGAGTTGTCCATTTTTTAATTATCTTATTCTATTATGTTCTGAAATAGCTGTGTTTTTGCCAAAAGTGATTACATTTCCATTACCTTCTCCTTTTTCAATTACCATTTTCTATAGAGTTTAATCCCATAATTGGATCCAAGTGCTTACAACAATAAACACTAAAGAGAGCAACTGCTTAAGTGCCATATTCACTTGTCTGCTCATTTGTAAGAAATGTCTCTTAATAAGCATACAAATGGAAGTAAAGTAATTGCTTTCACTTTAGCATTCAAAGTTCTTTGCACCTGTCTTTGCACTGCTCTTTGCTAGTCATCAGCATTTGGATATTATTAACTCCATAGAAAAGAGGAAATTAAAAAGAAAACAGTGAAAGAAATGCAAATATTTAAATATTTATGAATTTATCTGTACTATTTGGCCTGATATTTAATAGTCAGCAAGAGAGGAGCACGAAAAATGTGACTGGGGCTGAAAAATGTTTGTTGAAGTTAATGCAAACCCTTTTCTAAATGTTTATTTGGTTACTCAAAATATGAATGATGACCCTCACAGTTATATGTATGACCTTAGATGGTTGAAGAGTACTGTGCTCATGCAACAGTTTTTAAGACAGTTAAAGCAGGAGGTTTCATCCAGAAATGCATTTCAGAAATCTGTTTTTAGCTCCCATTCTTTTTATTGCACTCTGTTATCCAGGGGTGGTTAGTCTAAAAATGAAGTGTTGCTTGATGAATTATTCAACATGACAGTGGACTGGGTCACCCAGATAAGTGATGTTCATTCAGCCAATTTATAAGATACACTAGGTCTTCAGGCTGTCTTTTAGGAGATAAAGTCCTAAAGCATTGTACTTATAGGTAGCATTATACTTCAGGTAAAATTTCCCTTGAGCAGTGTGGCAAGCTCTGGAATTTTGCATTGCAGAATAACTGAAGACCAAGTAAGGAGACAACTGAGGAAGCTACACCCAGGAAAAGCTTATGGGACCTGATGGAGTTAATCCTTGAGTTCTTAAAGCCTGTACTGACCAACTTTGTGATGATTTCTGTTACCTGTTCAGTCAGTCACTAATGTTCCAGAAAGTGTAGCTATTGAGGAAAACATCCTGCTTTGTTCCTATTCCAAAAAAGGCAGGTGCCTCCTCACCTAATGACTACAGACCAGTGTCACATACATCTCCGATAATGAAGGCCTTTAAGAGGCTGGTCCTGGACTATTTGAGCCCTCTTATGGTAGATCACCTGGACCAACTGCAGTTTGTCTATTGGACAAAGACTAAAGTGGAGGAATGCACTTATCTCTCTGCTCTGCAAGGCTTATTTCCACCTGGATAAAGCTGGTAGCACTGTGGGGATTATGTTTTTTGATGAGCCTGTGGTAGCTATGTAGATGGATGAGCCTGCGGTGTCCTGGATAACGGACTACCAATTGGGCAGACTACACTTTGTGAGACTCAATGTTTGTGTTTCTGATACAGATGTGAGCAACACTAGAACACCACAAGGAACAGTCCTGTCTCCTGTTCTCTTTACTCTGTACCTTCAACTATAAATATAAGGTCTTGTCACTTGCAGAAATTCTCAGATGACTCTGTGTTTAAGGGGTGTATTGATAAGGGGAAGACACAGATTATAGGACAGGTGGACAACTTGACAACTTTCGCCGCACCAAAGAGCCTCTATATCAAGTCACTATTCAAAGAGTGGATGTAGAGGTTCTGCACTCCTACAAGTATTTAGGTGACAGGTTGGACTGGTCTCATAACACAGAGGAACTATATAAGAAAGGGCAGAATAGGCCTTTTTCTTAGGAGACTGTGTTCCTTCAAGGTGGGAAGTGACATCCTTCACATCTTCTACAACTCCGTGATGGCCAGTGCATTTGTTTATGCTGTGATGTGCTGGGCTGGTAACATCACTTCCAAGAGAGGCCCACCAAATAAACAAGCTAATTAAAAGGGCAGGCTCAGTTATGAGTTGCACTCTGCACCCCATGGAGGACCTAGCAAAGGAGAGGATTAAAACAAAACTGAGTCCCATTACGAACTGTGTTCCACATCCACTCTCTGACAAACTAACACTGAGGACTTTCAGTTCTTGAATTATTCAGCAGAAGTGTGTCAAGAGATGTGACTGGGGCTCCTTTATAGCAACAGCAATATGACTGCATAATTCTTCACTTTGTTTGTGATTGTCACATCAGAATTATTCTTTCTTTTTACTCATTCTGGTCTATCTATCTATCTATCTATCTATCTATCTATCTATCTATCTATCTATCTATCTATCTATCTATCTATCTATCTATCTATCTATCTATCTATCTATCTATCTACCTAAAAACAGTAAGATGTACCCCTCTGACCTGGGGTTTAAATAAGTTTACCATTCATTCTTTGTTTATCATAAAAGGTGACTTAAAGAGGTTGGCATTATGAAATATATCCCACCATATAGTAGGAGGTTCCGCTTTGCTACTCATTTTGAGAAAGTTACCTGGCTAACATGGGTGAATCCATAAAAGGGCATTTAAACTGGCAGAGAGAGAAAGAAATAATGAGATGTAAAGGATCATCTATACTTTCATCAATTAAACTAGTAAGTGGTTAGAGCATAGCACAGCTTAGCTTAAATGGCCTCTTTACATTTTGCTAAAATGGCATTGGCAGTATAAAACTTAAAAATGATTGTAAAAATATATTATTCACAAGAGTGTATTTATTATTCAAAAATAATATCACATTGATAGTACTGTCATTACAACCAGCTACACTATAGTTTAATCTGGTAGACTAGAGTCTGTGTACAGTATATATAACATATATTATGCACACCACATACATATTAATATTTAGTTTAGAGACTCTGATTCACCCAACACAAATCTTTCAGAGATGGAGTACCAGAGTTCCTAGAAAACAAAAAAACATGCAGACTCTAGAAGAGCATTCAGACTTCACTATACACAGTGATCACTCTTCTGTTTAATCATACTCTTTTAACTTTTTCATTCTTTTTCTAAAAAGTATGTAAACTTATTCTGCCTAAATATTCTAAGAATAGGTCAATGATATTAATCTGAACAAATTAAATGGTAGTATAATTGTAGAGGTGTGTGATGCAGTTTGCTTATTAAATTACTATTTCAAATTCCATCTTTCAAGGAAAGTTTATAGAGTCTTCTTTTTATTGTAGCAGTTTATCATATAATACACAAATCTACCTGCAGCATTTATTCTCCCCTCTTTATTGTTTATATTGTATTTTAGTCTTGTGATTAACTGTATTGTTATATTACAATTAGGCATAAATACTTGTCGATCTCTTAACCTCATCTTCTGCATTTAAAAATTAACAATATTGAAATTTTAAAACATTAAAATTTCAGCAGACCTAATTATATGGTTTCATAATAATGAGGCATTGGTATGTTGTTGGCAGGTACAGAATCTCTTAAAAATCTATAAAACTATAGCCATTTATAATTTCACTATTGCAGGGGCTATGAGCTCTGCAGCTCCATTATGCAGCTTGCATAAATGAATTGTTCCTTTGGAAGAGCACAATATAAAATTGTAGCATATACTGTATAAATAGTAAAAGTTATTCAGTCATTTTAAATGCTGTACTGTCATTGACATATCAAAACTTTAACTCTATTTTAAATGTTTAGACGTGCAGTTGCAGCTTCCCACAGTTCAGAACTCTGTTTGTATTGCAAGTCAGCAAAGCTTTACATGGGTGCACGGAAAAAGCTAATTTCCCAGGCTGCATACTATATCGATTGAGCTGTTTGCCTTTATAGTACCTGATGTTTAATCAATTGCAATTTCTTATCATTGCTTGCTAGTCCCTGCTGTTTACATATGCTGTTGACTTGCTTATTGGCTAAACCCCAATAATTTTTTTTGTTTTTCAAATGAAGAATTCCTAGCAAGTGTACAATACTTTACTACTAGCTATAATTCTGCTTTCTACAACTTGTACTGTGCTGCCTGAAAAGCCAAACAAATGAAAATGATACCCTTGAACAATCACGCGGTAAGTGCTCATTGTGTGACTCTGGCTTTAACACCTTGGGCAGTGCCCAAAGGAGAAAATATTTGAACGGGGTCAGATCTTGTTGAAACAAAAGCTGTCATCCAATGGAGAAAAAAGCAGAAGTCAAAACTGCATGGTAGCTTTCTAGCATTACTGTGAGTAAAAAAGGTTTTTGGGATCATTCATGACATTAAAGCAAAGAGAAAGAGAAAAACATGACCGAAGAAGCCATATATGTATTTGGCAGAGTTCATAATGATTTGAATAGCAAAGGTTGCAAGTCACTGTGATTTTTTTTCCTCTCTTATTCATAACCTTGAAAGATATTATTTAGAGGGCAAACCTTAAAGTTGGGGAAAATGATTAAGAACAAGTCGGAAAATGTGTGCATGGCATAACATTCAGTCTTGTTCGAGGGCTGAGTTCAGTAGGTAGACTCTAGAAGCTTCTCTATCTATTTCAGGGTTTTGTTTGCCAAATACTATCTCATCAGGATTGGGCAAAAGACTCAAAACAGGCCTGAACAGGATTAGTACATCACAGGGACCACTCTCACTCACAGACCATACACACAACTCCTATTTAAACAAATAGTGACAATTTGCAATTGGCAATTAACATAACCTAAATAAATAAATAAATAAAAACTTTTAGAATCAATTTCTTCTTTGCTTGAGCATGTCTGGCCATTGCCATTTTTATGAAATGGGACTTGCAGAGCTATTCAGCAATGGCAAATGTTGAGGAATAACAAGTGAAAGGCAAACTTTATTACAGCAAGTGACCATTATGGATATCAGGTGAACGTATGCACACTGATGTAAATTATATGGTGACCAGATTTTCAAAGAAGTCTCAAAACTGAACACTTATGAAGCATGCACACCCATACATAAAGCTCATCTTCATTTGTTTAATGGGCTCTGGAAAAATGCAAAAAAACACTTTCACAAATGAACGCATCTGATTACACATAAAGCTTGAAGCGGGAGTAAATAAGTGGCAGTGTTTTTGTGTGATTCTTGGTCCCCTTTGTAATGCTGCTCCAGTTTAACACAAGTTCTTAATTAACCTTTCCCCCTCGGGATTTTTGACCACACTATTTTAAGTATATTACATCAAAAGAGGGTGGTGTTGAGATATGGGGGGTATCCCTCTTGGAGTTCCTTATGCTTTGTTTTAAATTGTGAGGATATTTGTTTCAACGGAACAATGTATTATTAGATAGGCAGTCTGTTAAAACTGGGACATTTGATATTGTTCAATTATTTATTGGGAAACATAGCCTGAAATTGAGACTGCCCTTGTCATCGGAACATCTGGTCACCCAAGTAAATTATAGTGATAATTAAATAATGAATAGTTGTAATCTGTAGGTAAGTTGATTTAGTGTAAAGCTAATACTCAGTAAATATTTATTTACAATTGTGCATAATATCACAGGGTAAATCATTCATAGCTAGATTATCTTTTGTTTTATATGTTTACCAGTAATGGCGTACTGCACTACACTTGACTTGAGCATTCATAGTTTTCATACTCTTTCTCTGTACGTTTAGCGTTTGTTTGCTCAGAGGTTGATGCGCTTGCTCTTTCTTGAGCAGCTCTTCTTTTCTTTACCCTAGCGGTCCGCTTCTTCTCTTCTTTCATCGGCATCTTTTCACGTTAAAACTAATTAAGTCAGTGTTTGTGTTGCAATTACTTAGTACGTTTTCTTTAATTTTTCACTGAAGCTGGCAGTTAAGTCTTCAATCAGCCTCAAGGATGATTTAAGATACGAAGAGGTAGGGAAAGTGATGGCGAAAGTGTTAGGGATGAGAATAGCGCCCGTATGCATGCTCTGCACGGCCGCCCTGCTGGCCTCTGCCGAGATTTGATTGTACAATAAAATAAAATAAAAATAAAAAGAGGAATAACCTTGGAGGTCAATCATCAAACGGATAGTAGATGTCAAGTAGTATATATGCACCAAATTTCAGGTCAATAGTTCAAAAGGTTTGTGAGCTACAGGTGATTTAAAATCCTGGGACAGACAGACAGACAGCCACAGTAGCATATTATATAAGAAGATGGTTAATAAGATCATTTAACTTACCTGTTTACAACTTAAAGCATCAGTAGGACTACTTGCTCTCAAGGGGCTGGGAAGATGTAAAGCAGAAATAACTTGCCAATGCAGAGATTTGCACACGCACCTCACTGAAGGATTATCACTTTTCCAAGGCTATACAAGGCTGTAGCAATCCCTGGACAGGGTGCCACTCCATCAGTTTGAACACACTTGTGCACACATCACCCACACAATAGGACCAATAGCATCGCCAATCTACCTAACCTGCATGTCTTTAGACTGTTGGGGGAAATCAGAGCAACCGGGTGAATCCCACATGGGGAAAATGTACAAACTCCACAAAGGGAGAGCTCGGGATACAAACCCTGTCTACTGTGAAGCAGCAGCACCATCATACAGCCCCCTTACTGCAGTTATAATACACCAAATACTAACAAGGGTTGCAGATAGAAAGTCAAAACTACTGTGTGATAAACAAAGAATCTACATATGTAAACAAGGAGTTTAAGACTAAGAATCAAAACTGAAAAGTTAAAATAGAAAACACTTGAAAAAAGATTTTGTGATGATTCCACAAACTGGGATAATGGAACACTAACAAGAACAAGATAAAAGAAACTGAAAGCCCAGCAACAATAGGAGACTGCAAAATGAAAGTGAAACTAAAATCAGAATAGCTCATAACTTAAGAAATAAAATAAAATTAATAAAAATTAATTAAACAAAGAAAATACCGAGCATCATAACAATATAACATTTAAGTATGGATATGCTGTTTATGAGATAATTCATGGACAATATCCCCACACTTTTTTAGAGTGTATAGTATGTTGACAAATAAATATTTAAAAAGAAATAAGATCATTTTAAATGATAAAGTGTACTTAATGATGCTTACATACTGAACTCTATGCCACACTCAACTTTGCAGTCTGAACCAGCCATGGTACGCATTTAGCCAGAAGAAGGTAAAAAAAACTAAACTGCTAACTGTTTAACCCCTTCACCGCCCTCTGCCGGATATATCCGGCACCGCTGTTTTATTGCTAACGCCATACTGCCGGAATTATCCGGCACATTTGCCTGTGGTTATATGAATGCCTGGCAAGTAGTATAACTGACGGTTTGGCGTGGGTATTATTACTACGTTGTATTTCGACAAGTCTGTGGTTGTTTTGGCCGGTCATGTGACGTGATTCGCATGTAACAGCTGTGAATATGGCGAAACGTAAACTGACTTCAAGTGAGGCTTTGCAGGCGATTTTGGACAGTTCTGATCATGATTGTAGCAGTTCTGAAGAAGATTTTAGTGACAGTGATGAGCAGCAACGTGCGCTGCATGATATTGTGAATGAAGACGCATCGGATGACGGCGCTGAGTGGGTGTATCCCCAGCATCTCAGCTGGGCTGCTGCCCGTGGTGAACTACCTTTTCTGCATTCGTTTGAGGCAACGTGTGGCTTTATTGTTGATGTAAACAATTACACTGCTGAGCAGTTTTATGAGCTGTTTGTGTCACCTGATTTGATTAGACATTTTGTTCATCAGACAAATCTGTATGCAGCACAGTTTATTGAGAAAAATCCCAATTTACCTCCACATTCCCGTGTTCGTGCTTGGTTTGACACTGATGAAAACGAAATGAAAAAATTCATTGGGATTTTGATGTTGATGGGAATAATCAGAAAACCAGATATTGAGATGTACTGGTCTACAGATCCTATGTATGCAACACCTATTTTTGCAGCTGTCATGACACGTAACCGATTCTCTTTGCTGCTGAAATTCTTTCATTTGAATGACAACAGAAACGAGCCAGATAAGAAAGATCCAAACCGCGACCACTTGTTCAAGCTACGTCCTTTGATTGATCATTTATTTGAAGCATTTCAGTTGCCCTACATGCCAGGACCGTCAGTTGCAGTTGATGAAAGTTTATTGTCGTGGAAGGGCCGCTTACAGTTTCGACAGTATCTACCATTGAAAAGGGCACGGTTTGGTATCAAGATGTTTTGCTTAGCTGAGAATTCAGGTTACATTTATAGATTTCGTGTATACACTGGCAACTTGCACAACATTTAGTGGTCAATACTGCTTGAATAAATGTAAAAAATGTAAAACAAATGTAAAAAAGTAAAAAAACAAAAATTGTTCAGATTTCGCCTGGCTTGGGGAATATTTAGGGAGTTGGCGGTTAAAGGGTTAAAGTGGCCTCACACACTTGAGGAAATTGACTGTGGAAGATGTCACATTACATTTTCAAGTAGGAAAGACAGTGAAAATGGGACGGGTTGTCTGATGCTGTTATATTTCAGTAGGGTGATATGAATCCACAGTAGGGAGGTGACAACCAAAGATTTTAGAAGCAATGACTGCCATTCTTTAGCTTTTTCTTGTCCTCATCAAGAGAGATTGCCATTACCAAACTGTCATAAAGAAGTTCAAAATACTTTAAGGAACAAATCTGTATATTTTTCATTGTGTCAATGCATCGACATTGGAACAGACATAATGAGGAATAAAATAAATTATATTTGTTCTGTATTCCAAAGGTGTGGTTATACATAGACTATAGGTTAGTGCTGCACAGTATACTGGTACTGGAAAAGTACAAAAAAAAAACAAATTTTAAAATGCTATAGTACTAGAATTTCAGGGTTTTTGGTACCGGAAGTAAAGGTCCGCTTTCCTCTTAATCCCCCCTCCCACCTTCCCTTGACACTCACTATTGCAGCTGTGGAAAAACACCCCTTTTGTAAGCTTCACGCAACAAAACTACACATTTTGACACAATCAGAAATTTAAGGTGAACTATTGTTTGCTTCAATTGGGACATCACTGGGGACCCTCCATGGCTATCAAGAGGGAGGTGAGCAATTATGTAGCACACTAGGGACGCTGGAGTAAAATAGAGGATTTTGGTATATCTTCTTTTTGCCTTTGAACCATTTTGGTACTGGTACTGAGGTCCAAAAGCTGGTATCAATTCCAAAGTCAAAATTTTAGTACTGCTCTAACACTAATGTCAATTCGACTAAAACAGGCAGAGATAAACACGTACTGTAAAATTTAAATTAATAAATACAAAACCAAGTTCAATAAACAGATGAAGGTCAAAATTCTGGATGGGGCTCAGCAAAAAACAATTTGTAAATAACACAGTGTAAATCAAACACAGAGACAACCTCAAAGGTTTGGGGGATCCCCCTGTATACTGTAGGTGTCAGATGAATCAAATACGTCTTTACAGACTGGAGTCCAGAACAGAACTGAGTATAACAAAGAGAAGGCGGTATATATGGTCAGCCGAAGGAAATGACGTCATAAGTCCGGGACATTCTGGAACCAGAAGTGACATCAGAAGGAGGTGAGATCTGGTGGACTGGACCCGGAAGTGATGCTATCTGGGGACTTGAAGTGATGATTAGGCTGAGGGTTCATCTGTTGTTCTGCAGAGACAGAGGAGAAAGAGTTAGAGGACAGCGCCAACCCCTGGTCCGGTGGGCAGACTCACTTATTGAGCCCGTAAAATGTTTTCTAATCACACATGTGTGACAACAACAAGGCTGAGCAATCTTAGCTAGCTAGTGACTATTATAAAGAAAAACTAACATAATTCTTGAGCAAAAGCATTACTTGAAACTCATTTCTTAATTTCTCCATCTTTAGACTGGACATAAATTTCTCTTGCTAACTTACTAACCTTCTCTTATTAAAATTCCTTTCTTACTGAAAAACTATGCTTCATCTGAATTTGGTCACAGTAAATCTAATGTTACAGACAGAATAAATCCAACAAGACACCCTATAAGTCATCTTAGCGCAGAGAGCTCAGTTCATCATGCATTTCATTCCTGTAGATAAAGGATTAATGCTTTGGGGTGTGTAAATGCACAGTATTGCTAGGCTAGACATATTACCCAAAATGTGTAATAGAAAGTATGTTCCCTGCAAGAGAAAAATGAGGAATGATCGTACTGTAAAACTGCTTCAACTCATTTTTAGAATTGTTTCTCAGAAAAGAAAATGGAGGCTAAAAGTGGATAAAACTGTTCTTATCCAGTCTGGAAACACTGCCTCTCCCATTTGGGGAAAATGCATAGCTAGTTGAGGATTGGAGTGATTTTTGTGCATTGTTGCAAAAATAATCTGCAGCTGGTAGTGATGCAGTCATTGTGCCTTTGCTCATCAGTATTACAAAAGAACAAGCTGGATTTGGATTTTAAGATTTAAACTATAACACCTTATTACAGCTGAAGTGGCATTTCTTTTTGCACTGGACACTTCTTTTTTTAACACAGTGCCTGATTGTATGTGGCAGACCTGGGTGAGTGTTCCCTGATTTGGGTAAGGATTATTTATTTACACATTTACAGTGTCCTCCTTATCTAATTCAGGATCATAGGACACTAAAGCCAATTATGGTAACACTGGACACATGGTAGATGCCAGCCCTGGAAAAGATTCCAGTTCACTGTGGTTCACACTCATAATACATGCACACACTCACTCACATGTTATGTAATAATCACCAGTTAGCCTAGTACACACATCTATTAAAATCTAGACTAATCTGCAATGTACTCATTCATAATGGCTGATTCCAAAACTGCAGCATGATCTGAAGCTTACAATGTTATGTGGCAACATATTTCATGCTCTTATTGCTTTTGACAAACATATTTCAATATATTTAAAAGAAAAAACTGTAATAATAATAGATGTATGTATTGTGAGGATGGATACATTGACCCCACCACACACAAGACCACATGGTGGAGGGTTCTTATGAAAGAGAAATCTTAATTAAAGCTACATTCTCTTCTTTAACCTTTTTTCTTTATCCTGGGAGGAGGAAATTGTTAAGATGAAAATTCAGTGCCTTCCCTTTCATTAACTCAGACCAGAATCTATTTAAGAGAAGTACAGAATGAGAACAAGTGGTTCAGATATACAATAATTTACTGTAAAAATGTACTTGTAAAGGTGTGTGGGCAAGTGTGCAATTCTCACTGAATGATATGCCCGTGTAGTGGTTTGAGAGCTCAGGCAGGCACAGCTGAGTCCTATATTAGAGACAATTTCTAGGGAACAGATAGAAGTGGGATTGTAGGTTAGGGTGATCTTCACAGTAAAAATTTCAATCCTTGTAGAAGCCAGACAGCCCAATAAATAAACACTGGGAGAGGCAATGCCATTTGTGCCCAGCTCAGTAAAAAAAAATCACTTTTTCATCAGATTCATCATTCTCACTTGTACCACACCCACACTTGTCATTTCACTCAAACACAGAAGTACGCATGCTGCTCTACCATATGATGTATTAAAAGGAAAGGACATCTGTTCAATGGACGTTAAATGCCCAGGTAAATGAACAAACATAAAGACCTAGAGCTAAACTTTTATTACTTATCACTATGCAGCTCCAGCCTTTCTATAACATTCTCTGCTCTACCATCTGCCAGCTTTGTGTTCTAAAAATGAAGAAAAAGGGATTTTTTCTTCTCAGAACAGAATGTAAAAACTCAGTACTAATGACAATAGCTTCAAATTCAGAGAAAAGTCCTTCTTTTTCTTTTCCCCAGATCAATATACAATAGGAACAAAATGTACTTGTTAGCTGAATTTTTTCAGCAAGTTTCATTTGCCTGTTCTTGCATTATTGGATTATTGAAACAAGGATTTCTGTGTTGAGGAAAGATGATTAGTGCTTTAGAATAGTGAAATCAAACAAAGCGTCTAAAGTCTTCCGAAAGATATGTTTCAAAAAGGCCATTCAAAATTAGGGGAAGATTCTAGCATTACAGAGTACTTACTGTAAGTCTCACCAAAGAAGATGTTGCCTGCTGAATTTTGAAGTGAATGGGCTAGGTGACCAACAGGTAGCTATGTTAGCTGTAATGATATTTATAAGTTTATTCATCAACTAGTGCTGTCCATCCATCCATTATCCAACCCGCTATATCCTAACACAGGGTCACGGGGGTCTGCTGGAGCCAATTCCAGCCAACAAAGGGCACAAGGCAGGAAACAAACCCCGGGCAGGGCGCCAGCCCACCGCAGTCAACTAGTGATGTGTGGGTATTATTTCAAAATTTCATTGCAAATGTTACTTTACACTTGTCTAACTTAATTCAAAAACATCTGCAGGGTAATACATTGTTGTATATATTATACTCAGAGTTGTCAAACGGAACTATAATTTTTCAAGACATAATAGTTTAAAGTTGACTGTTTCATTGATTTGACTAATACATTTCATTAGTCATGTGTTGAAATATCAAATATTCCAAATATACAGTTTTTATATAGCACCTTACTTTTATTAAGTTTATTTAACATTTAGTCATTCTCTAAAATTTCCTGTTCTTTCAATGTGACTTTCTGCCAATTTTAAGATATTTCAAAATTCATGACTGGGGAATTATTTTGAGATATCTTGAACTATTTTGTAGTATCTCAAATATCTTGAAATAAGTTTTTTGTCTTATTAGCAATATCTTTATATGTATACCAGATATCATGAAATAAAACCCAAAATACCTTGAAATATAGTATATGATATTTCAAACTGAGAAGAAAGCAATGTTGCAATATCAGGAATTGATATCCAAATGTGAAGAAACAGTGTTTCAAGTGCATTTTATAATATCTTGATTACATATTGAGACAATTTAAATTAACTGTGCATTCTGAGATACTGTATATGAAATGTAAGTCCCATAATTCACACTTCATGTAAGGACAAAAACCGAGTCACGAAGTCAAATAGACCTCTGCAACAAAATTGTGGTAAGGCATAGATCAGGGCAAGAGTATAAGACCATTTGTAAAGTTTTGCATGCTCCCAGAAGCACAAAGACCTTTATAATTGTGAAACCATCGGGACTCTTCCTAGAGTTGGCCAAACTGAGTAACCGTCAAGAAAGGCCTTTGTCAGGTAGGAGACCAAGAACCAGTGGTAACATAACTTCTAACATAGCAGTCTTTTCCTGAGATTGGAGAACCAGTCAAAAAGACAACCATTTTAGCAGCGGTCATTAATTAGGAGTTCATGGTAGAGTGGCTATATGGAAGTCACTCTTGAATAAAGGGCATGAGAGTATGAGCAAAAACATTTTCTGGTGTGATGAGACAAAATTGAACTCTTTCGACAGAACTCCAAGCACCATGACTGGTGAAGACCAATCACTGCTCATTATCTGCCTAACATCCACATGGTGAAGCTTGGTGGCAGCATCATGCTATGGGGATGCTTATCAGAGGAGACATTGAGACTAGTCAGAATTGGGTAAACAATGAATGTAACAAAATAAAGAGAAGTCCTTGAAGGAAAGAAGAGTGCAAGTGACCACAGAATGGGGCGACGGTGAACCTTTATGCGAGACAATGATCTAAAGTATATAGCCAAGAATATGCTAGAGTGCCTTTGGGACAATTGTCTGATTATGTGTGGTCCAGCCAAAGCCCAGAATTAAAACCCCATAGAAAATCTGTGTAGAGACCTGAAGATGGCAGTTTACACTTGCTTCATAGCCAGTCCAACAGAGCTTGGGATGATCTACTAAGAAAGAAGGGATAAACTGTCTAAATTCAGGTGTGCACAGCTTGTAGAGGATTACCAAGAAGACTCAACACTGTAGCTGCTGCCAAACAGGCTTCAACAAAGCAGTGGATTGAATGAGAGATTTCACTTTCTGATTTTTAATACAGTTGTAGACTATTCTGAAAACATGTTTTCACTTTGACATTTTGGAGTTATTGAGTGTACATTGATGGGCAAACATGTAATTTTTCCATTTACATTTTAATCTACAACACAATGAAGTGCAAAAAGTGAAGGGGTCTGAACACTTTCTGAATCCACTGTGAATTTTTTTTCTACTGTTTCTGTCTCCTTTTTTCGCTGCCTTCATTCCAGGTGAGCTTCATCCTCCTCTACACATTTCTGACTCACATATCTTAAAATTATTAGAATTTATTTTGTTGCAGAAAGGCAGCACAGTCATTAGCACTGTTTCTTCACTGTTCCATGGACCCCTTTAGCATTTGGCCTAATCATTATCAGCATGGAGTTTAGAAATTCTCCCAATAAATGTGTGCTTTTTCTCAACAAAAAAAGGTTTCTGCCATATCTCAAAGATACACATTATAAGTTCCTGAGTACTCTCACTTGACCTAACATAGGTGATTATTGATGTGTCCGTGGACAAGCCTGGCACATGCCTGATGCTATGATAGAAACCATGAAGCTTTACAATTGGAAATAGTGGGTTTAAAAAATGGATGGATCAATGTTCACCAGTTGGCAATTGTTTTTTAAAAGACACTTTAATTAAAGAAAATTAATTTTGCACCAAGTGTTCTTAACCATTATAGATCAATTTCAAATTAGATCAAATAAAAAACTTTCTCAAATGTGCTTATTTCATTTCAGGGTTGAACAGAAAGCTAGAATCTATCTGCCAGTACTAGGTGCAGTTCAGGAAAAATTCCCTGAAAAGGGTGTCAGTTCATCCAAGAGCATACTTACATTCACACAGGGGATAATTTGGAATCAAAAATAAATCTAACCTGTTCTAGGAAATGTGTATGATGTAAGAAGACAAATATATTGTTCAATTGTTCAATTGACAACTAATATTGTATTACCTTTGACAATGTCAGTAATTCATTAACTAATCTGGTAAGGCTCCTTGCTTTTTGCTGTTGGAGGGGTTTCTGGCCATTAAAGTTACATCCCGGTAACTGATATACACTTGTTTTAAGAAACAGAATTCCTTTGCTGTGTCCTCTGTATCTTTACAGGGAAAATTGTTGCTCTTTCTAGGACAAGAATGTAGCCACTGAAGTTCCGTTCTTGAAGTAATGGCTGCTTCTCAGTCATCTCAGACTAGGCTCAGACACTGGCACAGAGCTTAGTTTGGCAGAGAGGATATTTGAGCTAGTTTAGGGCATCAAGCTCCAAGGCTCTATGGAATGTAGCTTCCAGGCCAAAGAAAGTCTGTGAGTGTTTTACTCTGCAGAGAATGGGTTGTCTCTCACCCCAAACAGAGTAGCTCATCAACTTTCAGCTTCCCAAAGAGAACGGGCTGTCAGCTTTCAGCTTCTCCAAAGAGAATTGATCATCAGCTTTCAACTTCTCCAAAGAGAATTGATCATCAGCTTTCAGCTGCCTCCAAGGAGAACTGAATATTAGCTTTGTCCCCAAAGAAAGAGAGCAGATGAATGCAGATAGTTTTGATGGAAGGTGTGACCTGTAGTGATTTGATCAAAGTCACTTCCAGTTACAGATCCAGTGCCTGCTTTTAGGTGACTTATTTTGTCAATTACATGCTGCCAGAGTTCAGTTTTTGGTTACAAGCCTATATTGAATGTCCATGTGGGTGCCTTTTTTTCTGAAAGAGTCTCTGCAGAAGTGTTAGCTCAACTCTGATTTACACCTTTGTTCTCAGGTCAAGTACAGAGTTGACCACAAAGTGTTGGTATAAGTGCTCTTTGGCCATTCACTTTAGTGTTCTATTAGGAATGTGGTTGTAGGTTAAATCTGTTAAATCTGCTATGTGCCTCTAAAAGCCCAGCAAAATGGGCAATGCCCACTTTGTCCTACACCTGTACATACAACCTATGTAAAAAGTGCTAGTCTGGATTTACCTAGGCCATAATAAAGAAACAGCCTTCATTTGAGTTGTTACTCAAGCAGCAGGAGTGAGGTAGGATTACAAAATATCAATAAACCAAAAATACAGACCGGGAGTCATAACACACGCAAAAATGAAAACACTAAACAAAAGCCTAAAAGGCAAAAATCTAAAGAAAAAGGTTAAAAAGTACCTTATTACTTAAAATGCTTAAGACTAGAAGATCACAGAAGATGACTGTTTCACTTAGTTTGTCAATTTTATTTCCATTAACTTCATAATGTACCTACTGCAAGATGGCAGGGGGTAGGAGAATATGACTTACAAAAAGATTGACAGAGGTGGATTCTCTGCTCACTCTTATACTGGAGCCACAGTATATTCCTCAGAGGCTGTATATGTTATTACGTAGTTGTTTTATAAACTAGACCTAATATTATTTATTCTGTTTGTCCTGTTCAGTGGAGGAGGCTTAGGCGCACAAGAAGCTGAGGTACATTGAACATGTGGTCAGTTTGAAACAATGAGGATGGAAAGCAAAGGTCTGACTGCAAAGTAGGCTGCAGAGAGAGATCATAACCATATCAGCATGAAGGCTACTCTAGGAAATGAGGATGCGATGCAAGACCCACTGAAAAGCTGTCAAAGACTTCTTCAGAACTGTTGAGAAGGGTAGTCATTGACTCTAGATGAAGTGTAAGGACTTCACCTGGGCCTTTAAGTAAATTTATGGCATCTAGTAGGTGAGCACAGAATTCTGGGATTCACTATTGAACCCTCAGCAAAGTAGGAGAAGGTCCACTTACTTAACCATCTCATAGAGTCTAGGCAGTATGCTCCATGAATTTGATTAAGAGATAGTAACATCCAGTTCTACACAATACGACGGGCAGTCAAAAGGTTCCCAGAATTGTGATATAGCGAGAGAGTGAGAGATCAGATTAAGCACATATTGCTGTGGAGGGGAGTGCAGCACATCTGTAGACCAGTTACAGCATTGGATTGGTTTCGACGTGTAGTATTGTTTCAATTACTGTTTTAGTTAGACTTGTGCATAGTCATTTGGCGCAGTGTCACAGTTCGAATAACATGATAACATCAAGTTCATGTGCACATTGGGGAAATCAGCTTCAGATACGCTAGCGGCACTGCATCAAGTTTACGGTGCTGATGCACTAAAGGAAAGCAGAGTTTACAACTAGTTTTCCCTTGTCTAAGAATGGGCAAGAGACATTGGAGGATGAACTGCATAGCGGGAGGCCTTCACCATCCAGAAATGAAGAAATAATTGAAAAAGTGTGACGACTGGTTCGAGCTGATCGAAAAATAACTATCACAGAGTGTTTCTCTGTGCTTCTTCGTGTCGGTCCCAAGCCCGGATAAATGGGGAGGGTTACGTCAGGAAGGGCATCCGGTGTAAAATTTTGCCAAATCATTATGCGGACAACAATACAAATTTCCATACTGGATCGGTCGAGCCCTGGGTTAACGACGACCACCACCAGTACTGTTAGCCAACAGGGTGCTGGTGAAAATTGGGCTACTGTTGGCCGAAGAAGAAGGAGAAGAAGAGGGGGGAGAAGTGTCCGGAGGCAGGAGGAAAGAAGGAAAGTAAACAGAGTGGAACTGAGGGTAGGAACTTTGAATGTTGGCAGTATGACGGGTAAGGGGAGAGAGTTAGCCGATATGATGGAGAGAAGGAAGGGTGATATATTGTGCGTGCAAGAGACTAAATGGAAGGGGAGTAAGGCCAGGTCGATTGAAGGTGGATTCAAATTGTTCTGTCCTGGTGTGGATGGGAGGAGAAATGGGGTGGAGTTATTCTGAAGAAACAGTATGTCAAGAGTGTTTTGGAGGTGAAAAGAGTGTCAGGCAGAGTAATGATTATGAAGCTGTAAATTAGAGGTGTGATGATGAATGTTGTTAGTGCATATGCACCGCAAGTTGGGTGTGAAATGGGTGAGAAAGAAGATTTTTGGAGTGAGTTGGATGAAGTGATGAACAGTGTACCCAAGGAACAGAAAGTGGTGATTGGAGCAGATTTCAATGGGCATGGTGGTGAAGGGAACAGTGGAGACGAGGAGGTGATGGGTAGGTATGGTGTCAAGAATAGGAATGAAGAAGGTCAGAGGATAGTGGATTTTGCCATAAGGATGTACATGTCTGTGGTGAATACGTATTTTAAGAAGAGGGAGGAACATAGGGTTACGTACAAGAGTGGAGTAAGATGAACACAGGTAGATTACATCCTATGCAGAAGAGTTGATCTGAAGGAGATTGAAGACTGCAAAGTGGTGGCAGGGGAAAGTGTAGTTAAACAGCATAGGATGGTGGTCTGTAGGATGAAGTTGGAGACCAAGAAGAGTAAGAAAGTGAGGACAGAGCCAAGGATCAAATGGTGGAAGTTGAAAAACGAAGACTGCAACGTTGAGTTTAGGGAGGAGGTGAGACAGGCACTGGTTGGCAGTGAAGAGTTACCAGACAGCTGGGAAACTACAGCAGATGTAGTAAGGGTGACAGCAAGAAGGGTGCTTGGCGTGACATCTGGAAAGAGGAAGGAGGAAAAGGAAACCTGGTGGTGGAATGAGGAAATACAGGAGAGTATACAGAGGAAGAGGATGGCAAAGAAGAAGTGGGATAGTCAGAGAGATGCAGAAAGTAGACAAGAGTACAAGAAGATAAGGTGCAAGGTGTAGAGAGAGGTGGCGAAGGCTAAAGAAAAGGCGTATGGTGAGTTGTATGAGAGATTGGACACTAAGGAGGGAGAAAAGGACCTGTACCGATTGGCTAGACAGAGGGAACGAGCTGGGAAAGATGTGCAGCAGGTTAGGGTGATAAAGGATAAAGATGGAAACGTACTCACAAGCGAGGAGAGTGTGTTGAGCAGATGAAAAGAGTACTTTGAGAGGCTAATGAATGAAGAGAACGAGAGAGAGAAGATGTTGGATGATGTGGAGACAGTGAATCAGGAAGTGCAACGGATTAGCAAGGAGGAAGTAACAATAGCTATGAAGAGGATGAAAAATGGAAAGGCCGTTGGTCCAGATGACATACCTATGGAAGCAGGGAGGTGTTTAGGAGAGATGGCAATGGAGTTTTTCACCAGATTGTTTAATGGAATCTTGGAAAATGAGAGGATGCCTGAGGAGTGGAGAAGAAGTGTACTGATGCCGATATTTAAGAATAAGGGGGATGTGCAGGACTGCAATAACTACAGGGGAATAAAATTGATGAGCCACAGCATGAAGTTATGGGAAAGAGTAGTGGAAGCTAGGTTAAGAAGTGAGGTGATGATTAGTGAGCAGCAGTATGGTTTCTTGCCAAGAAAGAGCACCACAGATGCAATGTTTGCTCTGAGGACGTTGATCGAGAAGTATAGAGAAGGCCAGAAGGAGTTGCATTGCGTCTTTGTGGACCTGGAGAAAGCATATGACAAGGTGCCTCGAGAGGAATTGTGGTATTGTATGTGGAAGACGGGAGTGGCAGAGAAGTATGTAATATTTGTATAGGATATGTATGAGGGAAGTGTGACTGTGGTGAGGTCTGTGGTAGGAGTGACGGATGCATTCAAGGTGGAGGTGGAATTACATCAGAGATCGACTCTGAGCCTTTTCTTATTTGCAATGGTGATGGACAGGTTGACAGATGAGATTAGACAGGAGTCTCCGTGGACTATGATGTTTGCTGATGAAATTGTTATCCATCCATCCATCTATTATCCAACCCACTATATCCTAACACAGGGTCACAGGGGTCTGCTGGAGCCAATCCCAGCCAACACAGGGCGCAAGGCAGGAAACAAACCCCAGGCAGGGTCCAGCCCACCATAGGGCACACACACACACCCACACACCAAGCACACACTAGGGACAATTTAGGATCGCCAATGCACCTAACCTGCATGTCATTGGACTGTGGGAGGAAACTGGAGTACCCTGAGGAAACCCACACAGACACAAGGAGAACACGCAAACTCCACGCAGGGAGAACCCGGGAAGCGAACCCGGGTCTCCTAACTGAGAGGCAGCAGCGCTACCCACTGAGCCACCGTGCCGCCCCTGACATTGTTATCTGTAGTGATAATAGGGAGCAGGTTGAGGAGACCCTGGAGAGGTGGAGATATGCTCTAGAGAGGAGAGGAATGAAGGTCAGTAGGAACAAGACAGAATACATGTGTGTAAATGAGAGGGAGGTCAGTGGAATGGTGAGTGTGCAGGGAGTAGAGTTGGCGAAGGTGGATGAGTTTAAATACATCAACAGTACAGAGTAATGGGAATTGTGGAAGAGAGGTGAAAAAGAGAGTGCAGGCAGGGTGGAATGGGTGGAGAAGAGTGTCAGGAGTAATTTGTGACAGACAGGTATCAGCAAGAGTGAAAGGGAAGGTCTACAGGATGGTAGTGAGACCAGCTATGTTATATGGGTTGGAGATGGTGGCACTGACCAAAAAGCAGGAGACAGAGCTGGAGGTAGCAGAGTTAAAGATGCTAAGATTTACACTGGGTGTGACGAGGATGGATAGGATTAGAAATGAGTACATTAGAGGGTCAGTTCAAGTTGGACGTTTGGAAGACAAAGTCAGAGAGGCATTGGTTTGGACATGTGCAGAGGAGAAATGCTGGGTATATAGGGAGAAAGATGCTAAGGATAGAGCTGCCAGGCAATAGAAAAAGAGGAAGGCCTAAGAGAAGGTTTATGGATGTGGTGAGAGAGTACATGCAGATGATGGGTGTAACAGAACAAGATGCAGAGGACAGAAAGATATGGAAGAAGATGATCCACTGTGGCAATCCCTAACAGGAGCAGCTGATAGAAGAAGAACAAGAGTTGAAGCATGAAGTTAGTATCAATTCATGCGATTCTGACTGAAGATTTGAAAATGAGACATGTCTGTGCAAAATTTGATCCGAGGCTGCTGACCACAGATCAGATGGAATTTCACATGTCTGTTGCTGGAGATCTGTTCCAGAAAAGTTTGCAGGGCCTGACATTTCTTGAAAAGACTGTTACTGGTGATGAGTCATGGGTGTATGCCTACGACTGGAAGACGAAGATGGAGTCATCAGAGTGGCACACAAAGTCGTCTCTCTGACCAAAAAAATCATGTCATGTCAAATCCAAGACAAAAGTGATGCTAATTTCATTCTTTGGCATTGACATTGATGGTTTGGTGCACCATGAATTCATAACCACTTGGACAGAGTGTTACTGGTGTTTTCTACGTGCAAGTTTTGCAGAGGCTGTGCAATGCAGTTTGAAGGAAGTGGCCCAATAAGTGGCAGGAACAGTGGTTTCTGCATCACGATAACATACAGAGCCAAACATCGCTTGTTGTGCAGCAATTCCTTGCCGATAAAAACATCACTCAACCACCGTACTCACCGGATATCGCTCCATATGACTTTTGGTTGTTCTCTACTTTAAAAATGGGACTCAAGGTAATACTTTTTTTAGCTGTGGAGGACATCCAATCTAGTGCTACGTCTGAACTCCTAAAGATTCCACAAGACTCCTTTCACCGTTGCATCTAACAACTGCAGGATCGATGGAGCAATTGTGTGTGTGCAAATTGGTCCTACTTTGAAGGTGACTAGGTAAATGTTGTCATATGTCTTACTGCTGTTACATTTCAGGAAATTTTTTATTATACTCTGTAAATCACTTGTACAAAAATATAGGCATTACAATAATTATAAACCATTACTAACCCTATTCTATCTTGTTGTTCTCCTCGGTGTCCTGCTATGGCTGTCGGTGCCACTGCTCTACGGCCAATACCTGAGATACTGGGAGCTTTAAAATCAATAAATGGAAAGATTCCATCGTCAGATTAGATGATCCAGTATTGACTCTATTGTAGAATGCTCAGTTGATCAGCTATTTGGCCTCAATATCTATGACTGCATTTGACTTTGTCTCTTTCAATTGACTGTGGACCCCCAAGAGGTTTACTTTAACCAGGAATGCTGCTGACTGGAGTTTTTGTTTTATTCTCCTCCAATGTCAACTGCTCTTAGTTCAACAATTAATTAATAGAGATAGTGCTGGACTCCATTTATGTTAATGAGTTTCAAACTACTTTCTGTTTTTATTAACTCATTATTTAATTAGTAAAGTGCGTATTTACATTTCCCATGAGAATGTGTCATAGTGTTCTGCACCTGCATGAAGAGCCCTTTACAAATTGAATTGGATTGAACTAATTATCTGTTTTAATGTAGTCAAACACTGCAATGCTTTAAAAATAAATATAGGCTGTCCAGATTTTCATCCAGACACCATTCTGTCAACATAATCCACAATGCAGACACCTGGATGGAACGCCAGTTCAACACAGGGTACACTCGTGCACTCTCTCAATACTTGTGGTTGTATTCTTTT
Organism: Erpetoichthys calabaricus; assembly: GCF_900747795.2. Taxonomy (NCBI): domain Eukaryota; kingdom Metazoa; phylum Chordata; class Cladistia; order Polypteriformes; family Polypteridae; genus Erpetoichthys; species Erpetoichthys calabaricus. The sequence continues at coordinate 79,226,661 of NC_041405.2, forward strand.
AATAACATTCTTAGGATTCTCCTAATACTGCTATATGAATAAAATGTATTATTATTATTATTATTATTATTATTACTTCCACATGAAATGCACTTAGTTTTCTTTTACAAAGTGGTAACAGGCAGTCTGTTATGAGAGTACATTTTTTCATACCATTTATTAATTTTTAATGGTTGATCTGTAATATTAAGTTTGTATCTAACTAAGAAAGAAGATCTTTTTGACCTTGGGAATTGGTAAATCAGCTTATTTGTTTATTTTTTGTATAGATTGTTGAGTTATGCTGTACTTAGTATGAGGAAGGAAACAAATTTGTCCATGCTAAATGTCAGATCATGCTGCTTTGTTTTATTATGAGAAGATCAATGAATTTCAATCCATAAATAAATAAACCAAATAACCATGCAGAAAGTGATCCTGTTCCTTCAAGCTAATCCCTATTGCGAGAAGAAGACTTACAGTGCAAAATGAAGGGGAGGGAAGTGATGATTTGGGCTAAGAGCTGTCGGTTTCATTTATTTCTATAGTGTCGCTATTACTGAAATGTTTTTTAATCACACTGAGGTTCTCTTCTCAGTCCCTTCCTCTTCCTTCTGTAATGGACACCGACTGAGATAATGCCTGAAATGATTAAACTTTCTCTGCAGTCACCAATCCTATTGATTTAGGGAACATTCAGATTTAGTTACTTCAGATCATTAGCAAATAGACTAAATATCTGCAAAGGTGGCTTAAGTTTCTATGAAATACTGTAGACAGAATTCATTATCCAATTAATAGTTCATGTTTAAAAAGAAAAAATAAAATAAAATTTGCATTAAGCTGAACATGGCCCCTCAGAAAATCTGGTAAGTGCTGTTATTGCAGTTATTTGCAGTTATAATAAAAACACTGGCCCTGGTTTTAGAAAAGCTGCAGTTTCAACATCATATTTGTATATTTTCCACCAAAAAAGTCAGCTGTAAAGAATATCATTGATTAAAGTGATTGTTGACTTTAGGTGAATCAGGATTTATAGCCGCACTATATTTTAAGGCTATGAAGCTGATGTGATAACAATCATCTATGATCTATGAGTAATACTACGGAAGAAATGTGGAATGTGCCATAGCGGCTAGAATTAGATATTTTATTAATGTTAGAATGAAGAAGATCAAATGTACTTCTTTCCTTGTACTTTATTACATTTAATGATATAGGCAGCTTTGTTTCTCCATCTGAGCACCAATATCTACCAGAATTCTGAGCATGGAGGAATCCACATCTGCATTGCTGGGGTTTGTGGGCCACTTGTAAAAAAGCAGGCAGACATGCACCTGTCTATACCTCTGCTACTCTGACAGCAGGTCTAATAAATCTGGTTTGTAAATACTGATCACTAGAGTTCAGAATAAAATGAAGAGTTTTTCTGCTTGCCTTTCCATTTTTAAGGGAAGTTGAAAAACTACATTTACTCTTAACCAGGCATCCAATTAATCTGATGGAGGGCCAAGAAAGTGAAGTGCTTTTCCAAGACGTGAAATGAATGCTAACAAGCTCTGTTATAAAAAGCATTATGTGATCTTATTCAGATTGTCCCAGCAAGTATGGTTGTTCAGGGCTTTCTTGGATTATGTAATTTTTTTCCCATGTTGGTTAAATCCATTGTTTGTATATTTCAAATGTTAACCAAAAGGGAAAAAAAACAATTTGCGTAATGTCAGTATTTGAAAACATTCAAAACATAGGCAATGGAAGTGTGCTCCTAACCTTAGAAAGACAGCAAAAGCACTCAGAATAATTAGACAGATAAAGTTTATATGATATTTTATATGGATCGTAGCTTCAACACATGACTAATTATGCATACAAATTAGCCATGTAGCGATGCACTGCCAGAGCACCGGAATCAATGTTATATATCCAATGGCAGTACTCATAATATTCTCATTATGGTCAGATAATGTACCCCCAAAAGAAAATGCTGAATTAATTTTTTTGGATTGGATATGGTCTGCTTACATTATCATTAAGCTTATCATTACATACTGACAACAGCGTATATTATGACAATTTCACAATTTGCTTTAAAGTTAAATTTTGAATCAATAATTGTCCCATGATATTTGTAAGATTGTAAATATTCCTGTGCCTGACCATTAATAGATTTTGTGGTTTTGTGTGTGGGGATATCTTCTTGACATCCTGAAGCCGATTGACAATAACAAAGTCATCTGCATACTTTAGGATGGTCCTATTTTCAACACCTACTCTGACACAATTTGTGTAGAGGATAATTAATAAGGGCAAACGCACACATCCTTGTTGTGGACAAATGAGGAGCAAACTTGGTGAAAGTGAATTCAATTTAGACCAACTCTTTGCATGATATTCATTAAAAAGTCTAGAATCCAGCTGACAAGTTTATTTATTCAGTTCAGTTTGCCTACTAGTTAAATATGGGGTTGAATTGTATTAAAGGCAGAGGAAGAATCAACAAATAAAAGTCTAGAATGGGAACCATTACCCTCCAAATGTTTAGCAAAGTTACTCTGGAATCCTGTACTCTGCTGTGTGGCCTATAAGCAAAATGTGTCAGATCAAGTTCATGCTCAGTTTTCCTTAAGATTTCTGACCTTACCAATTTTTCAAAGGTTTTCATTATAATTGATGTGAGAGCAACTGGTCTAAAATCATAAATAGTTTTGAGGCAACTAGATTTGGGGACAGTGACTACCACAACATCCTTCAAAACCTTAGGTACATGCTGTGTGTTAAGGGTTATTAAAATGTAATGGAATAGAGGACTCAGGTCTTTTGTGCAAGATTTAAGTAAACAACCCCAGATGTTATCAGGTTCATGATGCTTACTTACTTTTACTGAGAGAAAGGTCTTTTCCACATCCTTCTGGTCTATATCAAACTGCTGCTTATAACTCATTTCCTGAATTTCATTACTAAAATCAAAAGTATCAAGGCAATTATAATTGCAGTTAAGTACATTGACCAGCTCAGAATTTGAATATAACTCATCCAAGATGACATGACTGCTATTTTTTAGATTCCAGGCAGAGCCAAGATTATTTGTAGCCATTTCATCTATAATAATAAAAGGCAAAGCCCTCACTGACTGACTGACTGACTGACTCACTCATCACTAATTCTCCAACTTCCCGTGTAGGTGGAAGGCTGAAATTTGGCAGGCTCATTCCTTACAGCTTACTTACAAAAGTTAGGCAGGTTTCATTTCGAAATTCAAAGCGTAATGGTCATAACTGGAACATATTTTTTGTCCATACACTGTAATGGAGGAGGCGGAGTCACGTATCGCGTCATCACGCCTCCTACGTAATCACGTGAACTAAAAACAAGGAAGACATTTACAGCACGAGTCGCACGCGGGAACGAAGGTAAATGACGTTAATTTTTGACTGTCTTTTAATACTGTGTAAGCATACATATTAACACATGTGCAATTAAACGTGTGCATTTACGGGGTGATTTCTCAGGCTTAAAAGCTCACCTTTTATCAAACGCGGGAAGAAAGGTAACTGACGTTGTTCACTGTCTTTTAATACTGTGTAACCATACATATTAACACATGTCCAATTAAACGTGTGCATTTACGGGGTGATTTCTCAGGCTTAAAAGCTCGCCTTTTACTAAAAAGGTAAATGCAAAACTATTTTCAATCAGTTTATTGAAACGCTCCCGTTAAGGATTGCAATAACATATTCGCGAGATAAAACAAGGAAGTAGGGGGAAATGGAGGAACAGCCGCAAACAGCGAAGAGCAAAAAATTAATTAAACAATTGAGAACGGAGCGAGTTAAGCATACAAGCATGTTCATAAGGGAAACAAAGCACGGTGTAAAACGTAAGTTTCAATTAAGTTTATAGAAACGCTCCCGCTGCGGATTGCAATAACATATTCGCGAGATAAAAGTTTAATGAGAAGACACGAGGTATAAACGAACCACACGCCGTGGCGCAACGTTAGGGGCAACAGTTTCAACCATTCTATGATCTGCTTCTCGCAACTGAAAGACGGCACATGGCGGATGTTAGCCGACTTGCTGACCGCAACGTTAGGGGCTTCAACTATGGCGCTGACGCCACATCTCAGTGCCAACACTTTGCAGACTGTACTTAAAAGACACGCCCTCCTCACTGGACAGTTAAAAACACCAATCAAACTAACGATGACATCAAGTATTACCCAATCCAAAGTAGGAAAGGAGGCATCTTCATAAAATGCGTGTGGGATGATTTGCATGAGACGCTGCTTTAAAAAAAAAATGATAAAAAAAATACGGGATAAATCCCGTCCAGTATTGATTCAAAACGGGACGCGCAATTTCATTCTCAAACGCGGCACGATTCCGTATTTTAAAGGATGGGTGGCAACCCTACAGTGCCAGGTAACCACCCATACAATCAGATTGTGATTCAGACTAGGAATGCAATGAATGTAATTACCCCGATCTACATACAAGGCGAAAGTCTTGCAACATTCAAAGATGATGGTTTGGGATAAGTACACCATACAACATAAAAGAGCTTATGAAGCCTTGAACCGAAAAAAGCAAGATCTCAGAGATCGTAAAAAAAAAAATAGGAGGTAATGTCGTTTTACTCGCTGTAGATTTTAGTCAAACATTACCAGTTATTCCACGAGGGAGACCAGCAGATGAACTCAACGCGTGTTTAAAATCCATGCTTCTCCCATGCTCGGTTATATGTCGCGTGTTCTCGGGTAGGTGCACCAAAAAATTTATACATTTAAGCATGTAATGGGCAAACAAAAAATGAGGTATACCCGAAGGCACTGCAGTAGTACTTCATGTAACTTTACTTCTTAAATGTTAATGTTTT